>NW_007577977.1:584525-595544 GCF_000690725.1 Stegastes partitus
TCTCTCTCTCTCTCTCTCTCTCTCTCTCTCTCTCTTTCTGTATGCTGTTCATTTTATTTTGTGCCTCCATCTATCAGGTTCATTCCATATAAAATCAAACAAATCTGTAAAAGGCTCCCACCTGACCCCCTCAGAATCAGCTGATTTTTCATGTGCAACAGCTTTAGTATATTTAACCAAGTGCAAAGTTTTACTATGTATTTCAAGGGCAAGAAACTAAAAATATTCCTTCTATGAAGATAAAATGTCGTATGTAATCTCCATATCACCTCAGTTCAGCAAAAGTAGCAACAACAAGATGCAAAAGCCCTTCATTCATAAAGATACTTAAAGGGTCAGTTCACTTTTTAAAGGGTCAGTTCACTTTATAATATAACTTTTGTGGTGAACAGAGTTTGGGGGGTTTATTTGACAAGGTTTTGCAATATATCAATCAGACTTTTACCTCCCCTTGAATAAAATGAGAGATTTTTGGATTGTTTGTTGTGCTGATTGCAGATTTAAGTTCTTTTCAGAAAGTGTATAACTTAGTTTGCTGCTAAATCAGTGTGTTAAAGTGAAGTGAAGTTCTCCTATTCAGATGTAGGTCACTTTAATGTTGCTTACAGCGTCATACTGTGTCTGTGATGAAAGTATGATATTTGTCATTCACGCCAGATTGGACAGAACATCACATGACATAATGCATAATAAACGGACAAATGACTAAATCTAAATCTGCTGTGTAACGAATGACTTAACTGCAGCTGGTAAACTGTGACTCTGACTGACAGCTCACCTGTCTGATGTGAGGTAAAGTTCACAGTGTGACCTGCTGTTAGATCTTGATACATCCTGTCTCCATGTCAGTGAACATTTAGAATTATGAGTAACTATGAGTAAGTTACGCGTAAGTGTGCACAGCTTTCCTGCTGCTGTCTGATGCTGCAGGTGTTTAAAAAAATCAGAGAAAAAACTACAAACAGTTGTGAATAACTAAACTTAAGCTCCTGTTACGTCAAAACCTGGATTACACATATTATTTGTGGGTCTCAGTAATCTGCCCTGTTATAGACTCTGGCGTAATCACAGAAAAGTTCCATTTAGTTTGCAATAGCTGTGGATTTGTGAAGCAACGTGAACGAGAAAAGTGTTTTGAGATTTTGAAAAAACACTGTATCCTTAAAATCTCTTTCAAACTGTTTGGATCCTGTAAAAAAACAAATTAAAAAAAACAAAACAGCACTCCTTAGCACAACTGTGAAGCCAGGACTGACTCAGCTGTGACCAAAAGTCAACATTTCAGAGAGCTTTCAGCTGAACTGTAGGCAGTGTTTCCACAGAGCAGAGAGGTGACGACAAACAGACTGAGAGGAAAATAAACCATACTGAGTCAACAAAATAAATGCAGAATGGCTCAAGAAGCAAGTTGTTGGAAGATTTGTTCATTATGTAAAACATCTTAGTGTTGATGTGTGTGAAAAAGAAGATTTTGTATTGTAAAATATCTACAGTATGCAGAACCACTGTTTTATTTTCAAGTATTGGTAACATTTGCAGGCACTTGAGAAAAGTTGAAGGAGGTGATTCCAATTTATCTACATTTTTCAAGATTTATAATAAAAGGGCCCCCCTATAGCTCACCTGGTAGAGCGGGCGGCCCATGAACAGGGGCTGTAGTTCCCCAATGCAGCGGTCGTGAGTTCGAATCCCGCTCACGACCCTTTGCTGCAGGTCTGTCCCCATTCTTCTCCCCCCTTTCCTGTCTCTCTCTACTACTCTAAATAAAGGCAAAGGCCAAAAAAATATATTTGAAAAAAAAAAAAGATTTATAATAAAAGAGATGTAACTTTCATTTTGTCTTTAAGGATTTATGGTATTATAACTATGTCACACTGTCGGGTGTACATTTTTGAGTTCTTTCTCCATTTCTAGTCATAATTGTGCTGTGTCCATAAAGGTACAAGACTTTATGCTGTGAGACCACAATTAGAAAAATGTGACAGGAGCAGCCAGAAACTGCTTGGAGTTATGAAGGTTAACGTGGAGGCAGCATGTTATTGCTGTAGCTGGTCGAGGTGGAGTTAGTTGAACAGTTTCATACATGCAGTGAACCCATTTTGCAGACATCTGCGCCCCTGAAGGCAAATGGAAATTTTAAGCATGTATGAAGCAAATCTGCTGTCAAACACAAACACTGTTAGACTTAGAGTTCCCTCTACTTCTAATCATGGTTGTGCTGTTTCCATAGAGATGGAAACTTGGACTTCATATTTTATATATTTGTATTGAAAAATGAACCCACAGTGATTAGAAATGTGACAGGGACAAAAAACACCCACAAACTGTCTGTGTTCAGAAGGTTAAACATTTGGTATATGAACTGAACAAATTCTATGATACATGACACTAAGATCTGTGAGTATTTGAGAGTTCTAACAAGTGTCCTGACCCAGTAGCAGTGTGCTGTTCTTGATAAAGTGATCCTACCTTTCACATCTTCATCCTCAATGGTGGTGTTGCTGCTGTCAGACGATTCCTGCAAAGTACAGAAACAAACTTGTTGATCCCCAACAAAAATAGAAAACACACTGAGACGAATACATTCACAAATGCATGCAAATACTCAAATTTCTGCCATCAAAGTACAACACGGTTCCATCTTCACACCACGATTTTGCCAAAAATACAAATCACAAGTGTGACTCTGCAGCACTCAGGCACAATCCCATGTGTGGATTGAGTTGCTTCAGTGTAGACAGACACACACGACTGTACGGCACACAACATTTAGCTACCACTGTTACACAAAGTCTGAACAGTGGCATCATTGCTGGACTGCTGAGCACCACTGAGCTCCATCTATCTGAACACAGAGGGGCATTCTAGGACAACGAAACACCTCACCGGACTTACAGCTGCAGCATCTCACACTCTCCCCCTCTCTCTCATGCACAAGTACACAAAACGGTGCACAGAGATATCCAAAAAAATACAAAAATCCTGCAGAAATACATCTAGACCACACAGATAGAAGTGAAGACATGGATGACAGATGAAATAAAAGTGCAGGAAATGAAGAGGTGGAAGGAGGAGAGGAGGATGTACCTTGGTCCCATCTACTGGATTATGGATAACAGTAGTCTGAGGCTCCTGGAGGAAGAATGGAGAGAAAAGAGAAAGTGGGTGGGCAGATGAATGGAGGTAAACATGGGAGTGTTTTGTGATGACAAAATGAGAGTTTGAGAGGAAGATCAGTAAAGAGTGGGATAGAATGGTACGAACAAACAGGGACACAGATTAGAAAGAGTAAATTGATGATTGTAAGAGTTTCTAAATGAAGCCATCAGTATGAACAAGTATTAAACTCTCTCTCTATCCCACATCAATCACTTAGGCTCATAAAAATGTATCCAAGTACATATAATAGGGATGTCCTGATAGTGTTTTTTGTCCCCGACCCAAGTCATTTATTATTTAGTGTCTGTTAATACTAAGTACCAATCAGATACTATTTTCGTGAACAATACATACTTCAAGTAAATTAAGGTTATGAAAATATATTCAATATACAAAGAAATGTACTGTGTCACACAGACACAATAAGTACTGAAAATAGTTTTTAAAAGTTAAATCTTATGAAATTCTCGATGAAAAGGCCAAAATCAACATTAAATGCATCCCACAGTTTTGTGTCAATCAAAGCCTTGACTGCGGTGACCAGGTTCCCAGAGTGCCCATGAAAATCCCAAACCATACGTAATTTAACTTTGACCGTCATTCTGGTCAAAGTTGTCTATTTGTGCAACAACAGACAACTGGTCTATATTCAGTAGCCTTGCATTGTAGTCAACCCTGCATAACTCTCTATAGCTTTGTGTTACAATGTCCTGGCTACATCAGGGGACAAAAAAACAAAACAAAACAAAAAAAAAAAAAACGCTCTGGCATGTTTGCATTTCTTTAAAACAATCACAGTTATCTTGAGTGGAGCAAAGTCCAGGATGAAGCAACAGTGCTGCTGCAAAATAAAGACAAGGGAATTGTTCTGGTGGAGCATTTGCATGCAGGGAGGCAAGAACTGTCAAATTAAAATGGCTAATTCCCTAAAAAAAGGAAGCAGCAGTACCTTATTGCACAACACCAATGTTTGGCAAATACTGAAATTTAGCTTGCTGCTTAGAGGTTGCCACTGGCTTATACCAAAGTCTACATCTGGTGAGTCAGACGATACTTGTCATGTCCACAAGTACATGAGGGTCCATATGACATAAATTGCCCAAGTCCGTGGACGTCTACAATTTGTGTCGGTGTAGTGACTTATTCTTAATACTCTAATGCATGCTGTAGTGCATAAGATAGAATACGTTCATGCCAACCTACTGCACATGTATGTAACACAGTCCTCCAAGCAGATTTCAAGAGGACTAGAAAGTAGCATAATAGCCACAACTACATGTCCACAGTGTCTGCAGCTGTCTGTGTGTGCATTCACAAGGGAGTATAATCAAGACTTTACACCACTGCCAGTGCTCCTGCAACGCTCCCATAAGCATCTATCATCTTAGTAAGGGAAACATATGAATATCTGCCAACTACATTACAATTTCTTCGCCAATATGTTTGTAAAGGTGTCTAATAAAATGCTTTAAAATGTTGAAGTTCAACTCCCGTGGGAAACCCTGAAAAAAACCTGCTCAAGTTAGGGTACCAATAAACGATTGTCAAAAAATTGATTTAAAAGAAAAAAAACAAAAACTGGCCTTAAGTAACTTGTGAGTTTCTATCAGAGTTTTTTCATGATTCTGAGTGTATTGCTTGCATTTGTATTTCACCACCAACATTTCATTGTTGAAAAAAGCCACACTCATTTTTACATTTACATTCACAGTAGCTTTTATTTCGCATACTTATATAACACTCAGTTATTTCTCATTCACAATGTCAGAAGTTTCTAGAGTCATTGTCTATGTCTTCTTCAGACTCAACAACATCATGACTGCAGTTTTGCATGTGCTGCCTTTATAGACTCCACGGGCCCAGATGCACGTGACCCCGTTCTTCTTGCAGCTGCACCACGGGTTGCTGCAATCTCCATGACAATTACAGCTCGTGAACTTCAGTAGCTCCTCAGGGACCATGGGGTCTAGTGTTGGAACTGGCTCATACCCATGCACACCTACTGTCCATCCATAGTCACTGGGCTTCAGAGACATGCTCTGTAGAAGGATCCAGTCCCAGTCTGCAGAGTGAATGCTGTGCAGCTGCACCCTCTGTTTGAGGTAGAGTCTCTGGTTTGATCACTCCTGCTGTCGCCTTCCTTGAGAACATGTTGCACCAAATTTCACCCAATGTGGTATCTGCTCCATGATAAATGTACTGGAAAATCGCAGTACCAGCCTGAATCACTGCCTCCTTGGTGGCTTCTGTGCCAAGGAAGATATCCATGTACTCATCCACATCCCCTGCACAAAACCTGGAAAAATGCACCAGGTTTGTGTCAAGCATAATGTGAAACAGAAAGTCATTTGTTATTATTATTATTTCTAATATTTTTACTATGATGACAATAATGATTATTATTATCATTATTTGTCAAAGTAATAGCAGTGTTATTATTATTACCTGTCAAATAGAGTTGTTTTCCCATGGCCAGCAATTGCAGAGACCGTATCACACCTTGTGAAGGCGTGACAGAAGAGCAGGTAGCCCTTCTGTCTTTCAGAGAGAGATTCTTGGATCTTTCAGACGTCATAAGAGCCATTTGATGTGGTTAAGAAGAATCTCTCACGGTTTCTGTAATTGCTGGCCATGGGAAAACAACTCTGTTTGGCATGTAATAATAATAATGCTGTTATTCCTTCGACAAATAATAATGATAATAATAATAATAATCATCATCATCATTATTGTCATCATAGTAAAAATATAATAATAATAATAATAAAATAAAAATAATAATAATAATTGTATTTCTGTTTCAAATTTGGTACAACATGTTCTCAAGGTGGGCGGCAGCAGGAGTGATCAAACCAGAAACTCTACCTCAAACAGAGGGTGCAGCTGCACAGCATTCACTCTGCAGACCGGGACTGGATCCTTCTACAGAGCATGTCTCTGAAGCCCAGTGACTATGGATGGACAGTAGGTGTGCATGGGTATGAGCCAGTTCCAACACTAGACCCCATGGCCCCTGAGGAGCTACTGAAGTTCATGAGCTACAATTGTCATGGAGATTGCAGCAACCGATGTTGCAGCTGCAAGAACGGGGTCACGTGCATCTGGGCCCATGGAGTCTGTAAAGGCATTACATGCAGAAACTGCAGTCATGATGTTGTTGAGTCTGAAGAAGACATAGACAATGACTCTAGAAACTTCTGACATTGTGAATGAGAAATAACTGAGTGTTATATAAGTATGCGAAATAAAAGCTACTGTGAATGTAAATGTAAAAATGAGTATGGCTTTTTTCGACAATGGAGTGTTTGTGGTGAAATACAAATGCTAACAATCAACTCAGAATCATGAAAAAACCCTGATTTTACCCTCATAAGTTACTTAAGGCCGATTTTTTTTGAAAAAATAAATTTTTCGCCAATCGTTTATCGGTACCCTAACTTGAACAGGTTTTTTTCCAGGTTTCCCGCGGGAGTTGAACTTCAACATTTTAAGGCATGTTATTAGACACCTTTACAAACATATTGGTGAAGAAATTGTTTGGTAACGATATAGTTGGCAAATTTGTGAAATATCTCATAAAATGCCCTTACTATCTGTACATGGTGCTCAGTCTCCCTAATTGAGTCAAAACAACAACTCATCGACTTGAATTACCTTATAAGCAAGCGGGAAGAGAAGAGATTTCTATTAAGCCAAATCTGGTGAGTAGGACAGGTGAGGACGGATGATTGTGATGTTGTGGCAAACAACGTGTCCAGAATCCCAGCGTATTGGAGTGCCACACTTCTAGAGTTTGAATGCTCTCCCCTAGACACCTCCAGACTAGTTGATGGCATGGTGTAATGTGGCATGCTGACTTGTGAAATCAGAGCAATAAATGTGGATAAATCCGCCTCTGAAAATAGTCGCCATTAAAAGTGTTGCATGTGCTTGTTTGCCGAAAGCAGTTTCAGAACATTACTGAGCGCCACAGAGTAGATAAGTTGGAAACTACAGAGAGACGGACTAAAACACTGTTGATTTTGGTCTTTTCAAGAGATTTGTTGACAATAATATTAATACACAAAAACACAAATAACGCAAGGCTTTTCTTACAACATACAAACCATATTTAAAAGTCTCACTATTAGATAAATACAAAACCTGTAAAATCATGAAAAAAAAATTGCACATTTTAAGTTCATACATCATACACAACCTACAACTGCTCACAGTTGTAGGTCATGTCATGTCATTTTTTTTAATAACTTCTTAAATGCAACCTCTGCTAACTTTTATGTTTCTGTTCTTTATTTAACCCTATTCAGGACTTGTGGGTCTTTTGGACCCCAGGCCATTTGGTTTAGGTGACAGGTATTTTTATTTATTTATTTATTTTAAGAATTTTTTTTTTAATATAAAAAGAGGGACATTAGTCATGCATTTGGAACCAAAAATACGTCAACTTATCAGAAAATGTATTTAACATAGTATAAAAGTCTATAATACAAATATTCAAGTTCATAATCTTTGTTGGGTTCCAATGGAGCCCGAAAGACCTTCTATGTATGGCAACAAGAAAGTCCTGAGTAGGGTTAAACATCTTGGAGGAATTTTAGGTAATACGCTAATTTGCTGTCCTCTAAACAGTTAGATAAGAAAATTGATCCACTCTCATGTTTGTGGGCTAAATAGTTATGGCACTGCAGCCAGGAGACCATTAGCTTAGCATAAAACACAGACTGTGTGAAATATCAAAAACTTCAGTTCCTTGAATGTCCACTTGAGGCTGGTTAGCTGACTACTTTGTATGACAGCTATGTAAAGGTCAAGCAGTGTGTGCTCACATTTGGATCAGACATCTCCTTCCCTCTGTCCCTACTGCACAAACTGCAAATGACAACATCAGCACAACGTTGCAATATCTATTTCTGCCATACTTTGGCTTCACCTTTGTATCGTGGGAAGAAGTGGTGACGTGTCTTCCATCTTTTTATAGTCCATTTCATCAAGACTGAAAACGCGGGGAAACTGTTAGTCTGACTCCGTCTAAAAGATGACAAAACCCACCTACTAGCGCCTCTAAAGTGCACTGAGTTTGACACGGATGTTTTTCTTGTATAGGGAATAAACAAATAAGATGCAATATTCTAAGTTTTCTCAGAACCAGGATAGTTGTTTCTCCTGCATCTAGAATTTATGATGCACTAACTGTCTCTGGGTTAGGGTTACAGTGACTAAAAATGTCACAGGAGAAAAATAACACCAAGAAACGGCTTGAGGTTCCAAAGGGTTAAGACAGGCTCAATACTGTAAATCTTTTGGCAAGAAAGGAAGAAATGCATTACCCAAATTGTCGAGCTACTTCCTTAAAAGCTGCAAATCAAAACTGAAAAAAATTATAGCGTCAACACTGACCTGCCAAAACTACACACACACACACACACACCTACACACACACACACACACACACACACACACACACACACACACACTCCTAACTCTTTCTATCTTTCGCACACACACCAACACACTTTGCATTTCAGAAGTTTCATTAAGTGCTTTGGACAGACAGACAGACAGATGGATGGACACAGAGCTGCATACCAGTGCAGCAGAGGGGATGTTGCCTTTGGGACTGGTGACTATGCTGTTTCTCGTGCTGTTTGTCTGCGGCTGTGCAGGAAACACAAAGCGCTACGTTAGTACAGTAGACAGCAATGCCATCTGCTGGTGGTGAAGTGGTTACTGTGTAGAAGCTGTGTAATGCAGGTAAAAATAGCAGATTGAAGCACAGACAGAAATAGTGGGTAGACTAAATGGAGTGCAGCTATCCAAATATGGATCCACACATTTCTTGGTAAAGTTTTAATTAGACAGAGAGCTTTTCCACAATTAATCACGTCAGCTCATTTCTACGTGCAGTAAAACCCACATCAGCGCTCATACACTCCAGTTTTCATTAGCTTCCACTGGCTATGGACGCTGCTCAGCAGATGGCAAATTAAAACGATGGCAGCTGTGAACCTCTGCAACATCTGTCAGACATAAAGAAACAAACATCCATTTGAACTAACTACATTAGAATCCCTTAATGTTTCCCTCCTGAGTAAACAACAACACTCAGCTGCTTCATTTCAGCGGAGGAAGATGAGGACAGCTTATGAAAGGCTGAACAGGCGATTTACACACACACACACGGACACACGGACACTACACACAACATGCTAAATATACAGCCACTGTGACTCACACACTTGTAACTCCTCTGTTTCAATAACAGCATGCAGAAACACACATGATGTACAGACGTCATGCCAATTAACTCGGTTTTATTTTCTGCTCATTATTTTCCTCAGCATGGCTCCCTGTAATTGATAGCTCTGTTGGACTGAAGAGAAAAAAAGAGGAGGTTATTCCTTCTCAAATTATCGACTATCCGATCTGCTTAAACCTTTTTGATCATAAACTATAGATATTTAAAATGGTATTTGACACATTTGAAGATTTAGACTTACATAAAGTCTGATGTAACCGTCCACATGCAGTATATTCAGGACTTTTGTGTGCATATGTAGAAGATCATAGAGGAACAGAGCTGTTTTACTTGTCATCATACAGAACAACTCTAAAGTGAATACATTGCTGCTACTTAAAGGGCTGTTCTGATTATGAGAAGGCAGTGGGCATTCACTGACAGGAAAGTTACGGAAAGAATTGTTCGACAAAATCAACTATTCTACCATAAACATTAATGATATATCTTCAAAGAATCCCCAAAGGTGCCTCAAACAACCATCAACTCTTTTAAGCTACTATAAATTCAAAGACCTTTAGCAAAACTAGGTTCTTTAAGAACCTGTTAAAGCCTCTGATTCTATTTTGATAACTGGACTCGATAATCATCATTTTTAAAGCAAACAAAGAGAACACATTTAATGTTTTTGGTTCTGGACTGTTGGTCGGATAGACCAACATGTTACAAGACAGCAAATTGGGATTGGGAAAACTCACTGTTTTCTGATGTTTTATAGACCTAATAATAAAATCCAAATGAAATGATCGTTAGTTGCAGCTTTAATTTCATGCTATCACCTGCCGACAAACCAAATAACTCCAATAACAATAACTTTAAAGTTCATGAAGAATCATCTCCTAAATAAAGAGGTTCTTCAGGTTGTGATGGCCTTTTGAGGAACCACAGAGCCTTCTGAAGAACCATTAGTTATTTTGAGAGCAGATATCCAACAGTTTAACAATATTTGCCATTATCACATAATGTGGTGGCTTTTTTTCCTCTATTTATTAAATAAAACTGGTCAATGAAATGCAAAAGAAAAAGAAACTGTGATCATTGCTTCCCAGAGCCCAAACTGTTTGCGTTGTCCAACAAATGGTCCAAGGCACAAAAAGATTCCGTTTAAAATTATATGATGAGACCATTTTAGAGGTAAAGGACAACTCCAGGAAGGCGACAGCATTGAGGCGGTTTCTGTGATAACTTATTGAGGACAAGGTGATTGCAGCTGTGCTTTGTCAAAGTGAGACTGATGTGTGATTAGACTTAATTATTGACAGAATGTTCAGCCTCTCTGCTGGTTGTTCTGACACAATCAGAGTTGCTTCGTGTATGCACATGTACTAATACATTAACGATGAATTGTTAGCTGTGGTTTTTTATTTGTCTGGAATGCAACACAGTGTTAAGAATGATACTTATAGCATGGAACTTATATTATTTTGTGATGCCGACCAAAGACGAGTTGACGACGAAATATTTTCCATTGTTGTCTAATAAATCCCCCCAATGAATCGCCACGAGGAGAACTGCTGACCCAGACCGGGGACGTCGTCGGGCGGTGGAAGGAGCACTTCGAGGAA
>NW_007577977.1:596064-647910 GCF_000690725.1 Stegastes partitus
TCGGGATCTTGTTCACGAGTGATGGGAAAATGGAGCGTGAGATGGACAGGCGGCTCGGTGCGGCGTCAGAGTAATGCGGGCGCTGCACCGGACCGTCGTGGTGAAGAGAGAGCCGCAAGGCGAAGCTCTCGATTTACCAGTCCATCTTCGTCCCAACCCTCACCTATGGTCACGAGCTTTGGGTCGTGACTGAAAGAACGAGATCTCGGATACAAGCGGCCGGAATGAGATTCCTCCGCAGGGTGGCTGGGCTCAGCCTTAGAGATAGGGTGAGGAGCTCAGACATTCGGAGGGATCTCGGAGTAGAGCCGCTGCTCCTTCGCGTCGAAAGGAGTCAGTTGAGGTGGTATGGACATCTGGTTCGGATGCCTCCGGGGAGGCTTCCTCTGGAGGTTTTCCGAACTCGTCCACCTGGGAGAAGACCCCGGGGCAGACCCAGGACCCGCTGGAGAGATTATATCTCTCAGCTGGCCTGGGAATGCCTTGGGATCCCTCAGGCAGAGCTGGAAAGCGTCGCCGGGGGGAGGGAGGTCTGGGACGACCTGCTCCGCCTGCTGCCCCCGCGACCCGACCCCGGATAAGCGGAAGACAATGGATGGATGGATGTTTAATAAATCAGTAGGACTCTAATTAATCTATTATCTTTTATTATAAATTTAAGGTGAGGGTTGTATTTCTGGAGAAAGATTGTTTATTTGTGAGGCTAGCCTATTTAGGTGGTTACTATGTAGTAGATTTGCCGTCCAGCCATGTGAGACCAAAAAAAGCAACAAAATGTCACATCTGAGAGCTCTGTACCAGAAACTGTTTGGTATTTTTCCTTCTTTAAAAAGAACAGTGACACTCCGACTGTCGGTAGACTGAATTAACCGATCCTGCTGTTTGCGCTGACTCCATTTTGAATCTGTTCTCACTATTCTGGGGTCTTTTCCAATTGGGCTTGGCTGTGCGCGGGTCCACTCTGATCAGGGATGTTAGGTTCAGGTAGGTCTGTTTGAATAATTACAGTTTTTTAATTTAACTTTGAAGTGTCAAACAAATTCTGTTCAAAAAAGTCAAATTATATTGATCATGATTCAATTATGAAAAGCAATAAAAGGGAAAAAACTTCCAAAACTGGTGAACACGTTTTAGAGGACACACATTTTACAGGCTGATAACTTTACTGGTAAACACTTTTGCATACTTAGAGTTGCTCATGTCGCACAACACTGGACCTGTGTCACACACAGGTTACCCACAATGCGCTGTTTCTTAAAGGTAACAAAATCATCAGCGGGCCTCAGAATTCAACCTCTCTTCAGTAAACTAGGTGTGCAGTGCATATCGTCATGTGGATAAACTTGAAGAATCTGGGCTCTTAGACTAAAGCGTCCACTGAGTTTCGGTGACCATCAAATGTAACTAAATATGAATAACATTTTTCATCACTCTTCTTCATCACAAACAAAAAAACTGTAAAATAAGTAAAAGCTTCCAACAGTTTCTGCAGCCACTAAGGTGACCCTGTCTGTGGCACTTCTCTCGATTTAGAATCGCCTGTTATTGCCACCAGGGGTCCGTTTCACAAAGCAGGTTTAGTGAAAACTCTTAGTCTGTTAACCCTGAAATGAGGGAAACTAAGTTTTCCGTTTCACAAAGGGAGGTAACTCAAACCAGAGGAAGAGGGGTAACTCTAGCCTGTTTCACAGAGAGAGTTAACTTAAGACCTCGGCCAATTACCGTAGTAACAGACTCTATGAACCTAACCTGGTCAGGACCAGGTTTTCCTCAGTGAACCTGGAGTTTCTCTCTGTTTCCGCCCTTTTTCGGCCACACACACCATTTGATTTCTTCATTCCTTCATTCATTCAGTCAGCAGGCAAGTTTTGGCATGGCCTAGTTCTGTCAAAAATCATTTTTAAAAAATCAGTGAGTAGGTTATATTAGAAGTCCATTAGGCAAAAGTGTTGACTTTTTTCACTAATATGGCATGTCCTTTTGATAACGACCCCGTGGATGAAGGTGCAGCATTACAGCGTAGAGAATTAAATATTCGTCGGGAGATGGTTATCAGACCTTTTTGAGTGGTACCGTTTCACGTCACAGTCCATCATCTACATACAATCTAATCCGTCCTTACATGTGCAACATTACCACCTGTAGTCATGCTCTCACATCCCAGCAGATACTGTGTGTTGTGCTGTATTTCTTTGCAAATGAAAATTTTTGTACAATGTCAGAGATGCAGAGCACCTGAGTAAGGCAACTGTATTTAGGGCAGTCAGAGAAGTGTGCCTCGCCCTGAAATGGCTTTTACCCTGTCAGAGCTATCAAGGAGGAGTTCCACAGGATTGCAGGTAAATGATGTAGAGATCTGTTAAATTAATTTGAAATTATATTCTGTTAATGACATTATGCTGCAACCTCAGACTTGAACAATGTTTTTATATTTTATCTTAAGCTGCTGCCAAGTGCGCTTCTCCCCCACAGGATTGCACCGAAATGAAATAAATTAACAGGCCACCATTCAAGCAGTTTTCTCCTGTAATATTATTGTGACGTCAAAGGACGACATTTAAACTTACGCATTGACCCAAGCAGCAATGTTCTCCACACCATCTCCCTCTGTGTTGCAGCTGCAGCGGTGTTGCATTTCTTTTTAAAAATGTGTTCAAACTCGCCATATGAGCACATTAAGATTTCCAATTCTAGTGGGGGAAAAAGGCAGCCCTCCGCTTCCCCGTTGCCATGGTGACTCGTCGAATCGGGGCTCCATTGATGCTGGCTTTTTATAGGTGTGGTGCACGCGCTTAACTCCAGGTGAAACTACTCCGAGTTGATTAAACTAACTCAAATCTGCTGTTCTGGAATCGGAAACTCAGAGTTTCCTATCTTAGAGTAGATCAACTCAGAGCTCAGGATTAGACTAAGTTTGTTCAACCTGCTTTGTGAAACGGACCCCAGAAATTAAAGGGCAAGAACCTGCCAGTGAATTTAAAGCATCAGATCTTCCCCTTTGAAGGTATTTCCTATGGTGTTTATCCTTCCAGCAATCCGTCCAGAGGGATAAACAACCATTCAGCTGCAAAGTCACATTTAAAGTCCATCATCTAATGCTGCTTCTTCTGTGGTGTCCTTATTTTCTGACTCCCACTTGAGGCGAGAAGAGTTGTGTACGAACAGACCTGACGAATGACTCAGGAGACCCATCATCACTGTCTGATCACTGCTACACTGCAGAGGGAGCCAACTGCACTGGGAATGTTTCACATTCATTCATGGAGAGTCCACAGCATGAAAGGACTTTCAAGACGGTTATAAAATCTTATTTTAGGCTGATTTAATCTTCTCGCCTAGATGCACTCAGTCATTGCACTGTTGCAAGGTATCTGGTCTTGATTCGTCTCTGTGAGGTTTTCAATCTATTTTCAGCTTGAGCTGAAAGAAACCAGTCTGAATGGTGGACCAATCACACAACACCCCTCAGCATTGAGATAATTTGAAAAAAGACAACTTTAATGACTAAGAAACACAAAAAGAACACTATTGATACCTGGTTTGCTCCTTAATTTTTAACTTTTGCACATTTTTATGAAAGTTGAATATATCACGCACATTAAAAGCTATTTAAAGGCATTTAAAGACTATATTTTTTCTCTATTTTTTGCTGCCACCACAAAAAAACTTTTGCTATCAAAACAACCCTGAAAATATGTCCAGCAGACATGGGCTAAACAAAAATTTAAAGGTACCAGCTTCTCAAATGTGATTTTTTTCTAATTTGCTGGATTTCTCAAAACCAAACCAAAAACAAATTTTTAAAAAAATGTGTTCTTTTTTTTTAAAATTTTTGACTAGTTAGTTAACGTCATAAGTTTAAAGGAAATACTATGGCCTTTTACAATTTTCGAGGATATTTTACACATAAAAAACTGGGCAGCTGCCAGATTCACACTAGCAATAAAAGATCAACGGAACCAGAAAAACAATCACTGGTCAGGTTAAGGGGGGTTAAAATGACCAATTTTTACATAGGCTACCCCACATGGTGGTGTGAATTAGTAAATGCTGGGCTGAAGTGTTTGCTGGTTAGGTGTCTTTGATGTAACGGTTAAGTTGTGGGTTTTTTCTGATAAACGCGTTGCAACTCAACAGAGATGAATGAGATGACACTGTGAATCAATCAACAAACCTTAAACAACTCTGACCATTTGTTTGCATTGGCGCTTTGCTTTACATACACATTAGTGATGATTGGATCTTCTTATGCTCAAATAAAGTATACGAACAGAAATTACAACTGAATTATGCAAATGTTCTTTTTCTTAATTAAAAAAAAATAGGCAGACCGTTGTTCCAGTGTGCTCTGGCAGCGTGATCTAAAATAGATTCAGCCTGATTTTGCCAGAAGAAATGAATAAAACAGCCGGAGCTGATCTCAAGCTGGGAAGACATTACTACAGAATTCGTGCCTTTGAGGATCTAATACGTTTTACGGACCGAATTATTTCACGGGATTATGTTCACTGGTTCTGTCCGGACAGAATGAGACCAAGCTGGCGAGAAACAACCGATGTTTGAGCTGCAGAGAGCCTTCAAAAGTAAGAAAAGTTGGATTTTAACATTTTGCTTTTCTGTACAAAAAGCTCTTTGTGTCAACGCTGTGGTTGCTGCAGGTCAAAAAGGTTTACATGATCGGAAAGAGGAGACTCTAAGCTTTCATTTGATGTGTATGTTGTCGGGAAACGTGATTGTGGGGCACATATGGCTGTAATGTTTTTGGAAAGTGGTCACGTCCCGCCGGCGGGATGTGGGAGCGGTAAGGGGTTAAAAATACCCTTTTTAAATATTTTTTTTTTTAAATTGAAAATATATTTTGAGTGAAATCACCCTTTAAAACTACGTCGCGCACCCGAACTAGAAGCCATGCACTTATACGGCCGTAGAAGACGAGTACAGCCCTCTACGAGCAGCGCTCTACCAGCAGCCCTGTACGTGGCTCTCCGGCTCTGCACACAGACCCTTCCTATTGGATCCGACCCCGCAGCAGGTCACAACGTTTCCGGCCTCATTTACTACTGCTCATGCGCAGAGCCGAGAGCGGCTATTAGTGGTACTATTATTTAACACCAAGTTTTGGTAATTTAACCTTTAAATTGCAGCTTAATGTTGCTGTGTCGTTTTGATCTGTTCTAAATATGTGAATGGCACTGAGTGCACACTGTAGTCTGATTGCAGCTCAAATAAAGCAGCTACAGTTTCACTTTGAGACATGCTTTTGGCTATTTTTTCCTTTCTTAGAAAAGCAAAGTCTATGCTTTAATAGTATGAGGCTTTTGATAAAGTCATCTTAAACAAATGTACCCATGCAAAAAAGGTATTTCCAAAGAAGTTTAGGAGGAGAGATGGTATCGGTATCAGTATTGGTATCGGTATCGGCAGATACTCAAAGTTGAAGTATCGGTATTGGAAATCAAAAAGAGGTATCAGTCCATCCCTAGTTATTAAAACACACCATGTTCCTTATTTACCACATGTTACAAAACTCCATTTTGACAACTCCACCGGAGACTTTACATGCACTTTTTGCACACAACTGCCAGAAGTCACCAATGTTATCTGAGTTAGGTTCTGTTTATTACTTGGACAATGGATGATAACGACCTCTTGTGTCTACTAGAAGTTAGACGAGGTCACTACTGGTCCATAAGCATGGGAACAGTGTTGATAATGTCCATTTAATGTGCTGATAAGCTCAAATCAGGTGGTCAGGCACG
The DNA here is from genome assembly GCF_000690725.1 of Stegastes partitus. Lineage (NCBI taxonomy): Eukaryota > Metazoa > Chordata > Actinopteri > Pomacentridae > Stegastes > Stegastes partitus. The sequence goes on from NW_007577977.1 coordinate 601,824, forward strand.
TCTCAGGTGCTGTGAGATGTCCATACATGATAATCGGTGAAAAACAAACATTTTTTTCTTTTGAAATTATGTGAAAAGAGAATTTAAAGAAAAAGAGCATTCAACAACCTGTAGGAGGAGGATGAGCTGAGCTGGGAGTCTCCAGCACAATGAAGGAGGAGAAAGTCATTTATTTCTCAAAAAAACCTCTGAAAGCACAGGACTAGAGAGGCTGAACAATAAGGAACACCCAGACAGAGCAGTGGGTTGCTGCACCACATGGGCATTTATCTGAAATAAGAGAGGAGGGGGAGAGGTGATTTATATTCTCATTAAATAAATTATTCTCCTTGTAAAGGAATGCAAGTGACTTCGAGTCATTTTCATTAGTTTTAAGAGGAAGAAAATGAGCACTGTGGAAATGACTAATGATGTTTAATTTTGCCTGAAATGGAGGAAAGTGGTTCGCTCAGCTTCCACATCAATCACATGCTCCCTCTGCGACGCATCGGCCCTGTGATTCATTTTTCACCAAGTCTCTGTCGGAGTCAACAAACATCATTTCAGATTTACACACTGAGGTCGGATCCCTTCAGTCATGATGATCTGTCGATTGGGCTCCAAAGGGATGCAATTTAAAGCAGCAATAATAAAGCTTTTGATTACTTGTGTACTGTAAAAAAATAAAATAAAAAATCTGTAAAAAAGTGGCGACAATCTGGCAGTAAGGGCATGTTAAATAACAATAGAAAAACTGCAAAAACTGTGAACAAAAGACAAGTATCTGTAAAATAATGGTTTTTTCTTTAACTGATCTAAATACAGTAAAACGGTGTCATTTCACATTCACGCAATATAAAAGATTAAATCACCTCTTGTACAAATGCTGATTTTTGCCAACATTGTATACAGCTTTGGTCTGGGGTTTTTTTCTGTGATTTTGGTAGATATCATCCGTAACTTAATAAACTTGGAAAAACTTGTTTTTTGAAAATTACAGTTATAGCTGTTTTTTTTTTTTTTTTTACAACATGGGCAGCAGAGCAAGCAATAAAAACCACAACTGTATACTCTATTTGCGTATGTGACTGTTGTCTGTTCAGACAACCAGCAGACATGGAGCTAAGTTTTTATCTCTGTTTTGGTTTCCACCACCTCCTGATGCAAATATATCACTAAACATTCTGATTTCTTTACCGAGGAGTGATAGTGCAGATTATTATAGTAATCAAGTATTTTTTTCCAGATTATTCCATCATTTAATGAAATGCCACAATTTTACTTCGACAGCATGTTTGGGTACGCTAGATTCTGTGAGAAAAAACAGTTATATACAACCAAAGTTAAGTTTTAACGTAGTTGGATAGATGTTTTGATGTATAGATGACACTGAAAATACGTCAATATGATTTAACGATGCAAGTTTGTTTGTGTTTTGTTTGTTGTTGTTTTTTTATCTAAAAGGCTTCAGTTTATTGTGACAAATGCTTTTCTACAGTATCACAATACAGTTTAAAAAAGTGACAGCAGTGGCGGAGTTTAGTTTAATAGTTTCCAAAGACTCAAGCCTCTGAAAAAGTGGGAAAACTTTAAATGATCACATAACAAAAAGGTGCTCTTGACACTGTGCAGAGTTTCAGTGGTAGCAGCAGAACCACAAGCTGTATACATGAGCTTCACAGTACATCTGTTTACTTCTCTCCTCCTGTCTGTGCTCACAAATACTGTATTTTATTGCAGCCCAATTTCTCATGAGGCTACTTGTTTTTGATTTAAGCCAATGAAACAAGTATGAAATAGTGACTAAAATTTGGCTCAATCAAACTACTGAAGTGCCAAAATACTGATTTTAAAGCTGCAACTTCACCAAAAAAAAAACCTATCAACCACATCAATTAAACTGAGTTAATTTGGATATTTTCATAGAAATTTTAGCTGCTGGAAAAGCAAAAGAACAATTACACAATAAGACAAAAAGATGGTGTTTTAGCTCCTCAGTGTTGTAAAATATCCACCTCCCCAATGTTGCATGTTTTTTTGTTCAATATACATACTTTCCACTTTGTTAAAAGGTTCAATAAAAAGTTGGAGTTGTTCTATTGTCAAAAATAATAAGCCCTCTCTTTAATTTTTTGTGTTGTAGTTTCCAGTTTAATTCTACAGTTTTGCACTTTAACTAAAAAGAAATGGTCATTTCACCGTCAATTTTACTGGAGACAATAATTTGTTTAGATTATTTGACTAATTGGTAAAATCGTTAATTGATTACTCAATGAAAAATAATGGTTAGTGAAGGCCCTACTCTTTTAACCAGCACGTAATAAACAGTTCACTGTGTGCACATACTCAGTTTTGTTCCTTAGTGTGAGGAAATATAACACTGTGAGGTGTTAGTTTGGGTGTAAATCTCAAGTTAGTTTGGTTAAAAGAAAACAGTCTATTTCTTGTCCTCAGTTGTAACTGTGACTTCCCTCTAAGAACAATAAAACATAACTATTACATAACAACTCTCTCTGATTGCCCTCAGCTATTGCACCTGTTTGGAAAGTTAATTTAAAAAAAAAAGAAAAAGAAAACCCCAGCATATTCCCAGGAAATTACTGTAAAATGAGATGACACAGAGGAGAAGGGGTGCCGGGCTCATGCAGGGAAACTGAACCAGCCTCAGGGCTGTGTGCATTAATGTGACATCAGGGTCAGCAAAGGAGAGGCTGCTGTTATGCAATGATAGATTAATCATCTGGTGGGAAATAATCTGAGATTAGCATTGGGCCACCCGAGGATAGAGGGGAGGGTTAGTGTGCAGAGGAGGAGGAGAGGCTGAAGGAGGAGGAGGGGAGGAGATGCAGGTTAAATAAAGAGTGTCACATAGAAACAGGTCAGGAGAAGAGAGGCAGCTGTTACTGACTCACTGATAAAACTATTTCGCACGACAGAAAAAGGTACAGAGCTCTCAAAGTCCTAAAAAATTAATTGTTTTATTGTGCATGCACAAGCTAGCTCATGTAAACAAGTTCTGTGTCTTGTGTGTAGAAATAATGATCCATGTCTTGTGTGCATTTTCATTATCTTGCAAGAATAAGAGCTATTTTGTCCACAAATTGTTTTCTGAACGATTCTATAGATGATTTTAGATTAGAGAGTATTTTATGTACTTAAGCAACATCTGTATTTACTGCACACAAGATATCTTGCATTGACAGAGGTCTTCATTGTGCTTGCTTCCTATTGTCTTGTATAAAGCACACTCATAAGTTATAAACACAAAACTTTACTGTGTGCAAACAAGATCCATATGTTTAACTCGCAAAATATGTTTCTTGAATAAAGTCCAGTTATTGTGCAGAGAAATTTGCATCATATTTAGATAAGATCGAAATCTTACTGACTAGACTATTATCTTGAGTGTATAAAGATCCATAATTTGTGCACACAGGTTATTATACTGATTAAACAAGATCCAAGTCTCATGTGCACACATTATCTTGTGGATGAGGATCTAATGTAATCCTTAGCTGGGAGGCCATTTCAATGTTTAATATCACCAGAAAAATAACACCCACAGTCAGGAAATTTGGTGAAGACAACCATATGTATTTCATGCAGATCCAAATGATTAAATGGCTCCAGCAGAGGCCAGATTTTTTAAATTACTGGTCATTTCAATGCAAAAAGGAAAGAGCCACATCTTCAGTTCTAAGGACGGTGTAATTGGGGCCCCAGAAAGTTCCTGTCAGCATAGATAAGAACATAGCTATATGGGTAGGTCCATATTTTCACAGTTGGCAACTCTTGAATATAATGATAATAATTAGACCTCTAAGTACACCAGGTTTTTGTGTCCTACCAATGAGTCCACAGCAAAGAACTGGAACCTTGGCTAATACTTCGACTCATCAAAATCTACTGCTGTTAGAGGCCTCAAAAGTTGGTGAAATGTCGAGCAAAGATTGTATTTTTGGTAGGAAACATGGATACATTCATATGTATATATATATTTACACTGTTGTATAAACAAGACTTAACAAACACAAACTAGATCATTTTGTTATAGACATAAACATGACCAAGATTTCCATGTTTTGCACACAGGTTTTCATTTCAGTATGTAATTGTCCCAAAATCATCTCTTACATATGATGTTATCTTGTTTAAACGAAATGGATATCTTGTGCAGACAAAATGTAATGTGGAAATAAATCCGTATCAGGTTATCATTTTGTGTGACCAAGACCCATATATCGTGCACAGAGTACTTTTTTTGCCTGCACAAAAAAGTATTTTAGATTGTGCACATAAGATGCATGTCTTACACATTCTCGTGTCCAACGTATATATTAACTGTACAAATATGTAAGCTGTTCAGACATGCAAAGTAACTTGTGTTTGCATTTAATATCGTATCTTATATGGCGCAAGATACAAACAAATATTATCTTTCACAACTTGAGTCCAACAACTTGGCAGCTCTCTGATAAAGGCTTTACCCACTCTTCTGGTTGTGAGACACCTTTGACCAGCTACACTGAACTGCTCACCCAAAGGCCTAAAAGTTGACCCATGCAAACAACAACATGCATGAAACCACTTAAACACAAACACACATGCATTTGTAGCAGTGTGTACACAAGACACAAACACATGTAGAACCTGACAGAATGCAACAAACTGGTGGGACAGGCGAGGAGCTACCAGAGGTGCACCGATAACGTCACAGTCTGACTTACTGCAGAGTCAGCGTCTCTGCTCTTCAGAGAATGAGACAGTGCGCAGACCAATTCTTTAATGAGCTTCGTTTTGGCACCAGAAAATATTTGGGGTGGAAAATGTCTGCGGTGGAGTGGTACAAAGTGCCAGCTGAGCCAAACGGAGGCGTCCAAGAGCAGAGCCGAGGTCAAACAGTCCCTCAGTTACAGACAAAACTGGTTGTAGCCAAGATATCAGTCAAGCAAACCGGGGAACAACTTGACTTGACTTTAAAGTTAGGTTCAAGCAACAGTGCTGCCAAGTGTGTTTTTATTTGTATATCAGTACGGCATCAATTTTATTAATCAACTAGCATTGTTGATTAATTAACTAGCAAATCTCAGATTCCAGCTTCCAAGCCATGTTATCTATTTATTTACCTGGGATTTGGAATGTATATTTAACAAAAGAAGACATTTGAGCATTTAATGGATCAAACAATTAGTTGATTCATCAAGTAAATAATTCACGGAGCCTAACTGTGTCAGAATTTCTCATGACTACAACAACAGACATTTACTATGTGATATATATCTATAACATAACTATCTATTATACTGTTTAGAAAGTTAATTTATATATCTAATTTACCTGTGTACAAACAATGAAATTATAAATAATATATAACAAACACATCTAAATTATACAATCAATACTTTCTGTTGTCACTAATTGCATTTAATTCTGGAAATATATTTAAAATATTAAAATGCATTAAACAGTTTCATCTATTAAATTAGAAGGAAATATTTTTGAAAATGTATTACATTTGAAAATGTAATTGTCTTTTATATATAAAAAAAAGTTTTTCTTTTTGTGGTTATTCAAAGTTACAGGTTTTAATTTTTTTAATTTGACATGCAATGTAGTTAAGTTTTTTAATTTTATTAAATTGTCTATTTCAAGCATATGGAAAAAAAACTTTAAAACCTGTTAGAAAAATTACTGATAAAAGTACTGACCTCATAAAAATATAGTAATTTTCCATATTACAAATACATTTAAAATCAATTTTCTAGCCTTAAATTTGCATGAAATAATGTGCGTGTTTTTAGACTGTAGTGTTTTAATGAAGGATATTTATAAGTAAAAATGTAAAAATGTTTGTGCATTCCAAATATATGGAAAAAGATTGCCCAATAGGATGATGGGATTTCTCACGACAACAACAACAATGAGCATTTACTGAGTGATAAAAGATAGGATAAAAGTTTATTTATTTGTTTGTTGTCTGCAATATTACTACTGTAGTGGCTATAATTTTGGAACCATAAATAACAGGAGATAATTTAATGCGAATTAGGTGACACAATAAAACTACAGACAGGAGTATCGTGGCATCTCTGAGCTAAAACATGAGTGAATAACAGACAAGTGCAGTGCAGGAAATAACACACACATAATGTGGTTAAGCTGTGCCTTTAAGGCTGAAAACACATCTTCAAAGTGAACGCTACAAAGTCAAATTAGTCCGAATGTCTGCTTTTGATCAAAATATTCATGGATTAATAAAAATAGCAGAGCAGTGGAAAGGGCAGCCGAGGATATAAAGGAAGGGACGAGCTAGCTTACCTTGACATCAGCCTTCTTGTTGAGGAGACTCTTGGCTGCTGCAGAGAGGCAGAACGACACACCCTCAGATGGAAGAGTACACATCATACACCTTCAGATGACCACAGCTCTTTAAATCTGCTCACACAAACCACTGTAGACACTCGGTCAGTCATGCGTGCATGCAGGCGCAGGCTCAAAAAAAGTCACAAGTCAAAAATATCACAGATGCAAAAAAAAAAAACCAGAGTGACAAAGCTCAAACTCTCCACATTTCACCACCGTCAAGGGCAGGAAGAAGCAGGGAATTCATCCCTCCCTCTTAAAAAGAAAAAAAAGAAAAAAACACCCTCTCCTCGTCAAAGACATTAAAAACTAGATGAAAAAACACACACTGACTGGCACACATATTAAAAAAAACCTCCATCCAACTGGCACCTCCTAACCCTGATCCATTGCCCAAAGCATTAGATAAGCAGAGGGCATCAGACATGAGGCGGGGGGGAAAAAAAAGTCAAACTAATTCTCCATATAATCCAAATACACTCACACAGATGCACGCACAGGCAGGCAGCACAGATAGACAGGGGATTAGGAGTAAAAGCATGAGGGAATGGGAATGGAGATGCAGGTACGTGATAATGGGTTTGAATCAGGATTAATTCACAGAGTTCATTGGAATTAGTGAAGCAGGACAAGGGGGCAAAAATCCAGAAGCTGTAACGTATGTGTGTTAACCCTCTGATCTCCGAAACCTGCCAGAGGGATTCAAACTAATGGTACCTTTAAAAAAAAATCACCGATATTATACGGTGCATCAGAGTCAGAAACAGTAAGTAGTTTCAATTTGAGCACATCATCTGTAATTTACAGTTCTATTAGAAAACAACTCTGCTTAAACTTGGAAAATTTCAATTAAAATCTGTTAAAAAAAAAAGAAAAACTTTACATACTGCCCTCCTTGGTGCAACCTTAAAGCCATCGGTGATTCAACTTCGATCAGCATATATGAAAAAAAAAAAACACAGGCTATTCGGCTGAACTGCAGGCTTTGTTTTCGCAAAGCAAATTAGAGAGCAGCACGGAAATAAATTAAAATTGTAGGCAGTAAATTATCGATAGCGTGTAGATGCAACATTTTTTTCAAGTTTTGGTAACACCTTTGAAAACTTGGAAAATATTTGTTCGTGACTGATTCCAGTTCTCTTTACTTGTCATCATGGTTGTGTTGTTTCCATAGAAGTGCAGGAAATTATGTTACAGTGAAAAATGAGTCCACAGTGAGGAAAAAGACGACAGGGGCACAAAAACAGAAACTGCTTGGGTTTAGGAGGGTTAAACACTGTTCATGGTGTTAAAGGAGCACAAAAAGCAACAGTCCTGCCGACATTACTTATACAACTAGGGTTGCCCCAACTTGAAAGCTGTGCTACACAACAGTTGTTTTTCTTTGCATCACACATTTACAATCAATGTAATATTACATAAGCAGAACCAAGTTTTAATTCTTTTATCTTGTGCACAGGAGATCCATATCCAGTCTGCACAAGGTAATCCAAATATCCTTCATGAATTATATAACTTGTGCATAATAGAATAATTTTGGCTCAAATGATCTCAACACCAGGCAGCTCAATGACATGAGCGCAAATATCCAGATGGTAGAATCTATTTGTTTTAATGCTTAAATGCTGTTTATGGTGATGAAAAGAGCACATAAAGCAACAGTTGCACTGACATTAATCCCTCATCACACTAATGCTGAAGCTCTGAGTGGGTGTGCAATCTCCAACTTGAAAGCTACGCCGTACAATGGTTGTTTTTCTTGTTTAAAATCTGACATCTAAGCTACTCCTTACACACCAAACTGTAAGCCAGAGAGGTGACAGAAGCCTGAACCGTGACAGGCGAAGATATGTGAACAGTAATACTCTCCCCCTCCCAGATAGCAGAAGAGGCTGCTTACCTTGGCAAACATTTGAGAAGCATTAAGGCCGGGGAGGGGTGGGGGCAACGGGAGAGAAAGATTTAGAAAGAGAGATTAAAACAAGCAGAGAGTGTGATGTGACTCTGAGAGATTTCTGTGGAATCATGTCTGCCACTGTTTCACTTAGAGCACAGCATGTAAAGTCTTAACAGACACCGTAGAAGTAATATTTCAGTAACCAGGGTGCCAGAAAATAACCACTTCATTAAAATACAGTCATTTTACACAATTAAAACACATGATTATGAAATTATCATTTTGAAAATACATTTGTAGCCTTAGTTTTATGAGATTATATGTATTATAAGCTTGTAATGTGTAATGACGGAAATTTACATGTACAAAAACAATGAAATTACCCACAACATATATTAATCAAAATTTTCTGTTATCACTAATTGTATTTAATCATAGAAATATATTTAGCGTTAAACTTGTAATAAACAGTTTAATCTATTACATAAAAAGGAGATATTTGTGAATGTATTTGTATGAAAAATAAAATAAATTCATTAATAATAAATAATGTTTGGTTATTCAAAGTTTTTCAGGTGTTATTTTACATTCAACATGTAAATTATGTTTGCTTTTGTAATCTCAATTATATTTTTGTGTATTTCAAAAATAAGAAAAAAAATCTGCTGTGAAGAGTATACCTTGTTCGACGATGCCAGCGGTGGATCCTGGCACATTGCTGACGGAAGCAGGAGCTGTAGTCTGTCGACCCACTGAAAAACACAAAGGAAGGCGGAGAGAGATAGTTGGATAGTGTGGCTTTTAACCCTCTGAGCCCTAAAGCAGAAAGGCATGCTTTCTTTTAAAAAGTCTGCAAAATCAAGCCATTTTTGAATCGTTCAGTTTTGAGCTTTCTGACGGTCCTTGAACTACCCTTTCGTCAAATCCAAGCATAAAGTCACAATATTAAAAAAACTAATTTGAAAAATAAAAGAGATGCAAAATGGTTCAAAATGGTATATATACAGAGAAGCAAGTTGCCATCCAGTTATTTGTAGATTCCTTCAGCAAAGTGGAACATCTCTGTAGAGTTGTTGTGCAGTGATGATGATAGTAATATGAAAAACACACAACTTGGAGAGGTTGTTAAACACAAATTAGGCCTCAGTTTCTATAAGTAAGTGTGTTTTTAGATGACGGGGCATTTGAACGTGTTGAGCTGCTCTGTCTTTAGTTTTGGTGCTGAAAAAAGATTTTGTGATTGCATTGGTTGACTAATTTTAATTTCAGCTGAACTGCAGGCAGAGAGGAGACAACAAGAGAAACTGAGAGGAAAATAAAACCTACTGGATCAATAAAATAAATGCAGCATGGCTCAGAAACAGTGAACAGAGGAGCAAGTTGGTGGAAGACACATTCATCTTTCTAGAGTTGAAAGTAGTGTGACAAACACTGAGTTTATAGAGGCTGTAAAAGTGTAAACGGTTAAATATCTATAGTATGTAGAGCTACCAACTAAAATTATGTACAGGTCATTCTGTGTCATACTGCACGAAATACACTGAACAAAAATATAAACACCCCATGTCAAATATAAGAGTTTTATGAACATTTGGGTTACGCAATATATAGAGAAACTCAAAATATATTTTCAGTAATTACTGATCTTCATATCCGCATTGATAACATGGTGGTATGGCCATTTGTAGCGGATTGACAGTCCTTTGAACATGTTAGGGGTCAGGTTGAGGAATTTGATTTTTCAGCATCTTGTGTGTCCGCCAGCTGCGTCTCTCAGAGCAACACATCTTCTTCGCATGGAGTTGATCAGATTGTCTATGGTGGCCCGTGGAATGTTATTCCATTCCTCCTGGAGTGCCACACGGAGCTGACCCACATTGCCTGGAACTGGAACACAGTCCCGGACACGCCTATCCAGAACATCCCAAAGATGCTCTATTGGGAACTGTTGGGATCATATATTTTATATTAATGTTTTGATAATCTCTCATTATATTAATCTCACCTTATTTCATATTTTGATAATTTGGTGTTACTCTCCTCACTTTTCTTATTATCTTAATCTCACATTATTATCTAAACGCATAATCAACACAATTGATAAACCATTGCAGCATGAGAAAGTGTAAGTGGAGAAAGGATTTGGTGGTTTGTGTATTTCTCTGTCACAAGCAGGTATCTGCAGGAGGGAGAAACTGAGGGTGCAGAGTGACAAGTTTCTGCACCTACGAGATGGTGGAAGAAGGCTCAAGGACACGGAGGGGCCAGTCAACTAGCTGCAACACATTCTGTGCACATTCTCATGTAATAGTATAAGTACACTGGATCAGGGAGAGGCAGTCAGTCAGACTTCATGCCCTGACATTAACTTTGTTGGCGCTAGGGTGAGAAGTTTGATCCAGAGCTCTGTATGCTTATTCAACTATCTGATAAATAAATAAATTGAGTGAGACCTAAATATCTTCTCCTATTGCTTCATTAAACGAATGCGTAGGAGCTATCTCACACATAATTTAATTTCTGGTAGATTGAGATTCAGCTCCAACAGAACATGTCTGGCGAATATGCAGGCCAGTCCAGAACTTCAATGTCCTCTGTTTGAAGGAATTCCATGCAGATGTGGGCACCATGACCAAGTTTTGAAGGTCATCGCTGAGGTCATCAGCACAGGGATCACAGCAGACACCAGCAACCAGCAAGGCAGAACATCGCCTTTGTAAAAGCCAGGGAGAAGCTGTACCAGCGCATGAACCAACCCAGGGGGCTGCTCGCAACAGCATGGGACTGGCAGATGAAGGTCGACCTAGGGAGACAGCTCAAATTCCCAGAATACATTGCAGTGACCACACTCAGGCCAGACATCATCCTGGTGTCTGAAACATCAAGGCAAGTGGTCCTGCTGGAATTGACTGTTCCTTGGGAAGACCGAATGGAGGAGGCCTTCAAGAAGAAGAGGGCCAAGTATGAGGAGCTGGCAGGCAAATGTCGTAACAAGGGCTGGAGGACCCGGTGCAACCTCATTGAGGTGGGGTGCAGAGGATTTGCTGGCCAGTCCCTCATCAGGGCCCTCAAGATTTCATCTTTTCAAGATTTCATCTCAATCAGCAATTTCCCTGAGGTTTCCACCAAAGGGATTAATAGAGTTCTATTCTATTCTATTCTATTCTAGATGCTCGGGGTAAAGGGACTGCACACCAGGAAGGCCACCAGGAACATCACAGACGCAGCTGAAAAGGCGTCAAGATGGCTGTGATCCGTGGACAACACGAGCTACTGATCAACCCTGGCTGGGTCACCTGGGAGAAGATGTGTCTAAGAGTTGCACGTGTAGTGTATGTTAAGAACTATTGGGTTCAGACAACAAAGAATTCCACACTGGTGTCATCTTTGGCATCAGTTATCTAGTTCTCCTTAATACATCCATGAACACAAAAATCTACCAAATACAGTTTTAAAGCTATTGGTAATAAAAGTGGACATGTCAAAGTACATAAACACCTTCTGTTTCATAAATATTTTGCAGTGTCAGGTCTGTAGTGTCCAGGTCAACTGGCTAATTTGGTTGGTTGATATGTTTTCATCACCCTCTGATGTTACTTTTGAAAAGAGAAATGTCCATCATCATCATCATCATCATCATCATCATTATCATCATCATCACCATCATCATCACCATCACCATCACCATCATCATCAACTCATGATATTTGGAGGTGAAATGAAGAGAGTACCTATGAACATCCATTTGTTTTTACAAGTTTGAACCCAGTGGAGAGTGCTAGGTCTGACCTATTTAACGTTTACTCCGTTGGTTCCAGACTGACACCGTGTCAAAGAAGTCGTCGGTGTGGCTGCATTTGTTCAAACCAATGTCATTATCATTAGTTTTCCACAACCAACATGGCATGTGAGTGCACTGTGCAACACACATCCAGATGCTGGTAACATGACTTCACAAGACATCCTGACCTGTAACAGCTACTGCCTTCACGAGTTGCATGTGCAGAATCAAGACACGCTACATACACACACACTCCACAAACAGTCTCAGAAGTTTATGACCTTCATATCATTTAAAATCAGCAGCTAACTTGTCCGTGTTATATTCCTCAGAAGTTCTTAAGCCGCGATAACCAGTTGATATAGTTCTATTTTCAGAAATCATATGACTATGTAGAGGTGTACACTAGCCTAAACAAAGTTGAAATGATTTAATTAGCTACAAATATCAACTTTTTATAGTGATTTAGAATTTATTTAGGCTAATTAGGCTTGACTACAGCCCTATGTAATATATTAACCCTCTGAATCCCAAGCAGTTTCTGGGTATTTTTTTTGTTCCCATCACATTTTTTGTCTTCTTTTTTAATACCTAACTTCAATATAAAGTCCTGCACCTCTACTGAAACAGCACAACGATGGATAGGGGTAAGGCTAGGGTTTTGTAATTTATTTATTTCTTTCTGCTTGGTGTAAACACTGCCTGCAGTTCAGCCGAAAAGCCTCTGAATTTCTGTGACATGACTGTAGGTAGCAGCCGAGTCAGCATGGCTTTTCAGTTGTACCGAATTGTAAGTTTTTTACAGAATCTGTTTAGCATAAAGTTTTTATTTTTGATAATTTTTATACGAGACATTTAAGCTCAGATTTGGACAGGTTTCTGGATCGAATGGCACACGTGATTAGTTCAAGGATGTTTGAAAATCCAATGATACGTTCAGCTTTTTCAATTCCTGGCTCTGATAAATGGTGCAGTTTTGGTGATTGTTTTAAAGATAACATGCATTTCAAACTCATTGGCAGGTTTTAGGATTCAGAGGGTTAAGAAGCCTTTGTTCTCAGTTCCCAGACCCCACATTAACCATCACTACTGCTGATCATGATAAAATGTTGTTTGGAGAGATTTTTGATATGGCTTGTATATTTTTTGATTCATCAGATGTATGCTATTCGTCAAATAAGCTGTACTGCGTGAGCTTTGAAGGAAAAACGAAGCGTACAGTATATCCCTGCAGCATTTCCTGCTGACTGTAACACTGCCGCCCATCAACCTGCTGTGCGTTTGTATGTGTGTGAACGTGTGAAGAGTTAGCAGAAGACAGATGGCATGTCATCTTGTCCTCCTCACTCACTCGTCTTTTCAAAGAGCAGCACTCACCAGAGAAGTTCCTGGAGACAAGCATGGTGGTCAAAATGGCACCCTGAGGAGCAAAAAGAGGAGACAGTGGTCACCCTGAAGCCATCAGCCTCATGTCTGAATGAGCTTCAAACAGACATTACGAGTTATCTAAAATGTTGTCACCCATTCTGTACAACTGTAAAAAGTGTGGTAAAAGAAATCTAAAACAGACGAAATCTTTAAAATAACAGCTAAAAGAATGATTTACTATTTTTCAATCTTTAATATACACAACTTTACCTTCAAATAATGGCAAATGTGTAAAAAAAACAAAAACAAAAAAAACAAACAATACTGATTTTTGAGGTAGACATTATATATGGTTTTGGTCAGTTAATTGTTTTTTAAGATTTACATCAAGACTATTATCTCTGTTTTTTCTATCTCTGAAAGATCTGCAAAGCAACAGAAAATTATTCAAAACAAATTACAGCTAAAAAATGTTTTGAAAAAGTCGTTTTTTAACAGTCCAGTATAAACAGTCTGTTTTGATGTTTATATGGACGCCTTGTATTTGATTTTATTGTGAATGTTAAAGCACTTTGAGCTGTATGTGTTGCACAAAACGTGCTATGCAAATAAAGTATTATGATCATTATTATAATTTAAGTGCCTTTCAAAGTCAAATTCCAGCAAATACAGGAACACTGATGCTGAGATAAAAGGATTTAACAGACTAACAGATATTTAAAACATTGGTCTTGTGCTCTTTAATAGTCTGACTTTGGAAATACCATGAAAGTTAACAAAATACTACAATTTGTGCCTCAATCTAAAGGTTTCAGGAAAAACAATGCAACCTCTACGTGCAGCTTTGTTGCACATGTTAACAAAGACTAATCTACTAAGTGAAATTAATCAGCAACTGTTCTGCTAATTCAAAATTAATGCCAAACATTTGATGAATCCAGCTTCTAAATTTTGTGGGACTTTTGTTGATTGAAAAATTTAGGGATTAGGTTAAACAAAACACTGCATCTAATGAAATCGTGAGCTCTGAAATGTCTTTTTTTTCTTGAATCAGAGGGATGACTTCATTTGGTGCATTTTCACACCTTGAGTTTCCTTCTGGCGTTGAACTTCTTCAGGCACTCGACTGTCTCCTGTCTGTGCATCATGGAGGCCACTGTTGAGCGTTGCTGCGGGGAGGCGAGAGGGAAAGAGGTGCTGAAAATAAAACATTAGAGAGGAGCAGCTCTGACAGTGACAGGTTTATGTGGGCAGGAGCTGTCGGAGAGACTCTGCTTTGCTGCAATGTGTTGAAACCAAGGCTCTTTAGGTAACGACAGTTCTGGCAAAAACTCCAAGCTAAACAGATTCCGCTTGGCTTTAAGGTGTCCTGACAATCCGTTCTGTTTTGTTATACAGTAAATGATTTGGCATTTATAGCACAAGCTAGCAGCTTGTAAAGACAGCATTCTACAATACAAAGGCAGAGAGCAGTAAGCAGGGGAGGAATATTGCTAAGGATCATTTATTAGGTATTCATACTTTACTTAAGTATTTACATTTGATGCTACAATTCAGAGGGGAATATTGTACTTTCTACTTCACGACATCCACCTGACAGCTTAAGTTAAAATGACAACTTCACACAGTGGGTGATATCCCAGCTAGCAGCGAATGTTCCCACAACTTTGACTAACATTCCCTATAGGTTCGCTATAAGTTTAAAAAAAAAAAAAAAAAAAAAAAAACATTTTAATGTAATGTTCAAAGAATATTATAATAACATTTAGTATTTCAAATAATGTTCCTGTATTGTTACCAAGGACAGAATGTTTTAGGTGCAACGTTCTAAAGATGTTTTGGGCATGTTGCTGAGATAAGTGATCATAGAATGTTCCTCTATTAAACGTTACCACAATGTTACATGATAACAAAGGAAGGACATTCTCCAAGAAACATTCTGAAAATGTTTTCAGAATATTATTAAAGCTTCAGATCACATTGTTATTTTTAAAAACATTCTTACAATGTTATATGATGATGAAGAAGGAACATTCTTAAAACCACATTTTGAAAATGTTTTCAGGATGTTATTGATGCCTCAGATTACACAATGTTTTTTTCTAAAACATTCCTGGTATGTGACATGTTAACAAAGGCGGAACATTTGCCTTCAGAATTCTGAGGACATTTTGGGGATGTTGTGTTAATGATTATAGAATGTTCTTCTATTAAACATTCTCATGATGCTAAAGGAAAACAACCTTCTCAAAGAAACATTCAGAAAATGTTATAAGGGGGCTCAGATTACATTATGTTATTTTAAAAATATATCCTGACAATGTTACATGATGACAAAGGAGGAACATTCTTTTAAAGATAATTTTTCTGGCATTTTTGCCTTTATTAGTCAGGACAGTGAGAGAGTGGGACAGAAAAGGGGGGAGAAGAATGGGGAGCGACCTTGCAGCAAACTGTCGTGAGCGGGAGTCGAACTCACGAACGCCGCACCAGGGAACTATAGCCCCTGTTCATGGGTCACCCGCTCAACCAGGTGAGCTATAGAGGAGCCCAAATGAGGAACATTCTTACTGCAACATTTTGAAAATGTTCTCAGGATGTTATCGATGCCCCGATCACAAAACGTTTGTTACAGAACGTTTCTGTAATGTGATATGTAAACAAAGGAAGAATGTTTTGTCTATAACATTGGGAGGATATTATGGGGACAATGTTTAGTTAACAGATTAAAGAATGTCCCTCCATCCATTATCTATACACCACTTAATCCCTCAACATGTTTTTGGACTTGTGGGAGGAAACCGGAGAACCTGGAGAGAACCCACACTGCACGGGGAGAACATGCAAACTCCATGCAGAAAGATCCCGGGTGTCCTCACCGGGACGTGTGCTAACAGTGCCAACCAACTGCGCCACCTTGCAGCCCTATTACAGAATGTTATTTCATAAAATGTTCCCACAATCTTAAATGACATCACATGAAGAACATTTCCAAAGTAATATCTGGAAAATGTTTCAATGCTGTTATTTAGGCCTCATACTATATTGTGTTATTTTTAAAACACTCTTACAATGTTACATGTTAATAACACAGGAACATTCGTACTGCAACATTTGGAAAATGTTTTCAGAATGTTATAAAGACTACATTAAATCTCCTTCAATTCTGAGAAATAAAATTGTGTTTTTCAGTTTTTGATAGAAGAATGCTAAAGAAAAACATTGTGTTGTGGATGGAAATAGTTTTCTTCTGGACAATTAAACAACTTTCAACCTAAAACTCAGTTTCTAGAATACTCACTAAAATACTGGAAATAAACCAACCACACCATCAGTGAACTTTTAACTAAACACCCAGACAGCTTTATAGTGGTTGCAGGGGATTGTAACCACACCAGTTTAAAGTCTGTACTTAAAGTACAAGTCTGTACCCTTCAAGCAATTTCTGGACTTTAAAACCAGAGGAGACAACATGCTGGACTTGGTGTGTTCAAACTTCCCTGATGCATACAAAGCAACCCCCCACCCCGACCTCAGCTGCTCTGATCATCTTTCTATTATGCTGGTGCCTGCTTACAAACCTCTACTGAAGCGCAGCAGGCCAGTCAAAAAAACAAGCCAGGATCTGGCCAGAGGGTTTATGCTCAGCACTTCAAGACTGTTTTATGGACACTGACTGGGAGGTTTTAAAACAGCAGCCTCAGAGGATGTCACTGCCATTAAGACCTTCACAGCAACAACATCAGTGCATCATATTCTTGCAATGTTATCATTTAACGTTTTCAGAGGGTTATTGCAAAACATTTTTGGAATGTTTTTAGAGAACATTATTCCAAAACATTCTGGGAACTCGAAGAAATTTCCCGCTGAAAACATCACAACAATATTTGTGCATCATGTTTTAAGGAAGCCGGTTATGGCTCAGCTGGTAGAGCGGGTTGGTCAATGATCAGAAGGTCAGCGGGTTGATTCCGCCCTGTAACCTGTGTCATGGTCATTGTGTCCTTGGGCAAGACACTTCAACCACCTTGCCTGGTGTGAAAGCGTATGAATGGATTGTTTAAGGTGGTGGTCAGAGTGGCCGTAGGCGCAGAATTGCAGCTATATAAATCTAATAAATTATTATTATTACAAATGTTGTCATTTAACATTTTAAGAGGGTTATTGCAAAACACTTTTTGAATGGTTTTAGGGAATGTTCTCCCAGAACATTCTGAGAATTTAAAGAAAACTTCCTACTGAAAATATTGCAACAACATTAATGCATCATATTTTAGAAATGTTGTCATTTAACATTTTAAGAATTATTGCAAAACATTTTTTGAATGTTTTTAGGGAACATTCTCCCAGAACGTTCTCAGAACTTAAAGAAAACTTCCCACTGAAAACAGTGCAACAACGTTCCAGTCAACATTCTAAGAATATTCTAATAACCAAAAATTTCTAGCTGGGATAATACGCTTAAATGATTGGATTGTTCTAAATGCAACACAGTAAAAAAATCAAACAATCCAACATTTTTGGCTTCTTTCAAAATTATTCAGGCATCTATGAAATGTTAACCCTTGTGTGTCAGTTTCAAAGAAGATACACAAAGGAGCTTAAGGACAAGAATGTCAGCATTAAAAAAAATGCAATAAACTATTATATAATGTTTCTATTTTCCACTTTCACTGAGTTAGTTTCTTTTAAGCAAAAGCAGATTGAATATGATACTATATATTTTATAAAATGTAAATGTGTTTCATACTTTTTTATATATTTTACATGTGTCTTTTGAAAGTAATCATATGTAAAATAACCAAAGCTGCCGGTTTTTTAAAAACAGATTTTTCCTGATGAGTTGTGGTGGAGCAGAGATGTAAAACGGAAGCTATGATCTTTTTGGGCTGGTCATTTTCAGATCCAGACCAGGCAACAATATGAAGACCTACAGTTAATACATTTACACTGCTGACTGCTTATTGGAATGAGCTGGAGGACTTTGTGTAGTGTTTTTGAACAATTTCACAGAAGCATGTTAAAGATTAAGAAGATGCAGATTTTCTTCATCAAGAAATATTTCCCAAACGCACAACAACTGAAGATGCTCTCAGACACTAACACAAATTAATGAGTAACTCCTTCCGACAGCATCTTCAAAAGCTCTGCAGTTGCAGGAGGAACAAGAAACCACATGCTTTTATATGTTTTGTTCATTTTTAAGTCTGCACTTTCACTTTTAAAACTGATATTCTTCATTTAGTGATGTTTAATCCAAACTATGGAAATCGTTGAATTTCTCCCAATAGTCTTGTAAGATCTTGACAATTACATTTACATCAGTCAAGTGAATTTGCAATGACAATCTTTTATCTGGAGATGTTTCAGAAGTGCTACATGAATAATGGTGGCTTGACTTGACTGTGAATCACTCAAGTCCTCTGGCACTGTGAGTAATTTAATTGTTCCAGATTTCAGAATGAAGACTTCTGATGAGGCAGCTTTTAGTTTTTAGGCTCTGACTATTGACATCTTTAAAAGCAAATGTAAAACCTACCATTTTAGCCCTTATGTTATTTAGCACGAGCTTTTCTAATATACAGAATAACTTACAGATCGTGTGATATGTGGAGTTCCTTCAAATATCATTTTCATGTGCACTGTTTTGGGAAACTTGAAGAAATTAAAAAGCAGAAACATCTGAAGATTAAGCAGGGCTTTGGTTGCAAGATAAAACATTTCTTCTTTTGAAAGATGCTTTATAAATAAATTCATCATCATCATGAATGCTAAGAAAAGGTACTTTTGCCTGAAAGCCTGGGATATTTTCCACTTACAGGCAACAAACTATATCAGAGCATCCTGGGTTTTCTGGTAGGCTGCTGGAACTGATACTTTTGTAGATGAAGGGCAGATATGAGTGTTTATCCCCCAGATAAGTTGCTCTTTTGCCCTCCTGTGGAACAAATCATTCATGATAAGCTGAGCTGGTATCTGCACATGTCAGAGATTACATGTTTGGAAACAGATGGTGCTGCTGTCTGGCAGCTCTGGGAAGATGTTCTCAAACTTGCTGTTAAAGGACTTTTAAATTGTTGGATAGTGGAAATTGGATGACATGAACTATTGTTTCCTATGTGCAGTAAAAGGGTGCTGGATGTGGATATGCTACTTACGCAGACCCACGGGTGCTTCAGAGCCTCCTGGGCAGTGATTCTCTTGGCTGGGTTGATAGTCAACATCTGGTTGATCAGATTTTTAGCCTCTGGAGTCACTGTGTCCCACTCTGGGGAGGGAAACTAAAGCACACACACACATGCATCCACATGTACAGTATTTACATTAGAGATAGTAACTACATAATTTCTGATTGAAAGTGAGGAGAGACAGGCTCACATCGTACGCCCCAGCCTTGATCTGCTGGTAGAGTTTGTGCTGGTCCTCGTCCCAGAACGGAGGGTACCCAACCAAAAGGATGTAGAGGATCACACCTACACACAAAAACACAACCTTTGTCTGAGAGATGAGCAAGAGAGGGAGGAGGAGGCGGCGGTGAGAAAGAGACAAACAAAGAGCTTACCACATGCCCAGATGTCTACAGGTTTACCATACGCCTCCTTCCTCAGCACCTCTGGAGACAAGTAGCCGGGAGTCCCTGCAAAGCCTGCAAACAAACACAATCAGCAGCTTAAATCAGTGCTCAGTTTTTATAACTCAGTCTGTTTTTGATGCATCAAAGGCGTTTCAAAGGGTTGAGCGGCCCTAGCTTCATAGAAAAAGCATCTTACAAAGTGTTTAACTGTAAACTAAATTTTATAATTCCTCCTACATTCACCCAACCGGTCGAGGCAGATGGCCGTCCCTCCCTGAGCCTGGTTCTGTCTGAGGTTTTTTTTCCCCTGTGGGGGTTTTCGGTTCCTTCCCACTGTTGCAGACTGCTTGCGGACTGCTGAAGCTTATAGGGAATCCAAATGTTTTGGATTGTTTGGTGTTTCTGTCTCTGCCTTTGTGAAGCCCTATGAGATGACTTGTTGTTGTAAATATGCGCTATACAAATAAAATTGAATTGAATTGAATTGAAAACAGTAATTAAACAGACAGTGACGCTGACTGTGCAACAGATACTTAAAATTTTAATGTTATGCTCTTAAAGGCCAATTATTAATCAGACACACTTTGGCAAAACCTGGAAAGTTGTTGAAATACTGCACTCTGTGTTTTAATCAAATCTAAACACTGCAAACTCTACACTGCAAGCTTTGTTGCAGCAAATTGTTACAAATTCAACAAATAATCTATGAAATGAAATTAATCCATTCCATTTTACTATTCCAGAGTGCATGCCAAGCATTTGGTGAATCCAGCTTCTCAAATGTGAGAAGTTGTTGCTTGGAAAATTGATATTTGGTTTTGGTACAGACATTCAAACAAAAGGTGTCGTGTAATGACACTGACAAAAACAAAAATCAACACAAATCTGTGCTCATTTTTTCTAACTGAGTTTTGGTGCTGCGATAAGATGTTGAAATTGGATTTGTGTATAGCGTCTTAATGCTCTAAACCCCAAAATCCACCACTTTGTGTGTTAACTTTAAATAAATAAATGAATGAATGAATGAATGAATGAATGAATGAATGAATGAAAATTTTCAACTTTCCAATGTTCTTTGAATGAATCATGTGACATGGAGTTATGTCGGGCAAATTAGCCAAATCTAAGCTTAACAAAAATTCTGGGAGTTTTCAATTGAACTACATGCAATGTTTCTTAAAAGCAGAGAGGAGATGACAAGAGAGACTGAGAGGAAAATAAAACACACTGGATCAATAAAATGAATGCAACATGGCGCAAAAACAGTATACAGAGGAACAAGTTTTTGGAAGATACATTCAGCATGGTGAAACATCTTTCTAGAATTCATGTACAGAGTAGAGTGAAAATCGCTCAGGTTGTAGAGGTTGTAAAAATGTAAATAGTAAAATATCTATAGTACGTACAGCTGCCATTTGGTAAAACATGTGGACACTTGGGGAAATGCTGGACGTTTTTACAACTTCTGGAAAAATACATAATCAAAGACATTTGTTCTCTTGTTTTTTGTGATTTGTGGTATTATAACTGTGTCACACAGCAAGTGGGAACATTTCTGGGTTCTCTCTACTTCTCACCATCATTATTCTGTTTCCATAGAGCTGTAGGATTTAATATTTTAGTGAAAAACGAGCCCACAGTGAGGAAAAATGTGACGCTCAGAAACTGCTTGGAAATCAGAGGGTTAAAGCTTAAATTGTAGCAAACAATTTCGTTTCTTAACCAGTTGAGATTGCCAGGGCTCGCCTCATTTCCCACTTCAGAGCCTTTCGCACTTTCTACAGGGGCACATAAACAAATGAATGCAATCAAAATATAACATATAATAGGACTATTTTATGTACATATTATGAGCAACAAAGTTACAAAACAACCAATTATGACCGGCTATATTGTCGCTGAGTCACCACTAAAGTGTAGCTCAAGCGCTCGTTGGCGCTGTTGATGTTCTGGACAAAAGAAGGTAAAAAAAAAAGGACCAGGGTAAATAGGACTGGGAGCTGGCTAAGGGCATGGGGGGTTTTTTTGTTTGTTTGTTTTCAATTATTTACACAGACCAGAACAGAAGATTGTGGCCAGAGAGACAAAGAAAGTTTGTCTGATGCTTCATCATGTCATTGGAAAAAAGTTTAGGGAGGCTTGCCTTTGATTGTTAATGTGTCATGCAGCAAGTGATTGAAAACGACCTGCTGCTAGTTGCTTTTTTACCACAAGTCTGAACAGATAATTAAACATCTCAGTGCGTACTTTATCAAACCTAATTTACATGACTGGAAAAAATATTTGGATATAAATTCAACCCATAAAAATGTGGCATGAACCTATAACTGGATCTAGGTTATAATGTGTACACAGGTGCATGTTTTTAAACATTTTAACTCTGGGCTATTTTTTGAAACTTGCACTCAAAAAATCATCCTCAAATTTAGTCAGTAAAAGCTACAACACTATTTGCCCAAACTCAGAAACCTTGGCCTGTATAGCTCAATACATCGATCAATAGAGAGAAGGAGGATAGAAGAGACACCTGAATTTAGAAACACAACAAGTCTGTCTTTCTTTATCACCAGCCCAGTGTGAGGTCTGAAAAACTCCAGCTGAAACAGACAATTTTACTTTTGGCACAGTCGTTACATTGGCTTTGCCTCCACCAAAACAAAAGAGTGAATTAAAGAATAAATAACCTATTAACAATGAATCAGTGACACAGATGATTATTGAACACGTTAATTTAAATATTCTCAGCTGCAACTCTACAAAATCTGATGCAGCAAAAATAAACTACAATAAATGCTGCAGAAATTTGAGTCACATGAGTGCAGACAGAATTTTTAATATGAAATCTTTTAAAATCTTGACTAGAAATAGAATTCATCAAAAAGAGATCAAAACTGACCTTTTTGGCCATCAGACAATACACTATGTTTGGTGGAAACCAAACACTGTACATCATCACACATACCATCCTCCACCATAAAGCATAGTGGTGGCAGCATCATGATGTGGGGCTGCTTCTCAGCAGCAGGTCGTGGAAGGCTCATATAGGTAGAGTGTCAAATTAATGCAGCAAAGTAAAGGCAAATCCTGGAGGATAACCTGATGCAGCCTGTAAGAGAACTGTGACTTCAGAAATTATGCTTTCTAGTAAGCATACATTGAGGGCTACACAAACATGATTTAAAGACAATGAGGTGAATGATCCGAAGTGGCCGAGTCAGAGCCCAGACCTCAATTTAACTGAGACTTGAAAAAGGCTGTTCACTCATGATCACAGTGTAACCTGAAACTTGAGCAGTTTTGCAAAGAAGAAGAAAAAGACTGGAGTAAAATTGCAGTGTCCAGATATGCAAGGCTGATTGTGACCTATCTACACAGGCTCAATGCTGCAATTGTGGCTAAAGGAGCAGCTACTAAATCCTGACCTGAAAAGAGTGAATACTTATGCAATCACTTATTTTTCATTTTATATCTTTAACTAATGGACATAACTTTGTAAAAGAAAAAAAAACAAAAAACGTTGTTGTCACTTTACACATTTAAAGAGTCTTATTTTGGTAAAACCTTGTCCATAAATGTGACTCAACGTTAAAAAGCAATAAAAGGTGAAAACTTCTAAGGGGTTTGATTATTTTTTATAGGCATTGTGCCTGTATTTTAAACTCTCAGTCTTTTCTGTTCCATGTTGTGTTGGTTTCCTGGCAAGTATTTGACTCTTTGTATCCTGACATAGCTGCTGTTGTAAAGCCTGAAATTACTTTGCGAACACTAAAGGTTTGTATTATCCTATCATTGTAACTCTGTCTCTCTGCTGTTTAGACCCACTAGTGCGTGACCCTCCTCCTCCTCCTCTTAAGCATCCCTTCATCCTCCTAGATGCCCAGTGAGTCTTAATCAAAGCTTACATCACCCACCACCACTAGAAACCACAAGTCCAGAAGTCTGTCCTTCATCTGAAACTACTGTCAAAAGCTTTTCTCTCTTACATCCTGAAACATCACCATCATATACATGTCTAAATGTTGTTTTGTTTGTCTTGGTGCAGTGGTACACACGTGCATCAGCTTTCCACATTTTGACCAAATTAAGTTTGGCCTTGAAATATGTTACTCTTCTTGAATATCCTAATATAGAAGATTTTTTTCACAAAGGAAGCAGACTGCAGTCTTGAAAGTTTTTATGTTTAAATAAAATGATGATTCATGACCAGATAACAAAAAGTAAAATAAAGAAGTAAATACAAATTCTTGCTGCAAAGTGAGCTGATGGAAATGTCTTAGGGAGTTTTTGTTGTGTGACTTCAGACACAGTGTAACAATCACTGCACAGAGTGCATTATGGAGAAGTAGCTTAATGTACAGGCTGAGCTTTTAGCTTGCTGCAGTCTCTTTATAATAGATCTTCACACTGGCTCTGAGTCAAGTAAGTAATAAGAGTGTAAATTTAGAGCACTTAGTTCAGTCTGTCTGAGCACTTTGCCTTAAAATCCAGCAGCGACCACTTTTGTCTCTGTATGGAAAATCACTGACACAAGTGCATGCAGGTGTCACTCTGTTCTTAAATTAACACTCCCTATTAGACATCAGATCACTTACAGCACAATGTTTCTGTAATTAAAGAGATAGACACTGAAAATGAAAATAGGTTCATTCCACGAAAAATCAATCAGTGCCTCCCACCTGACCTCAGAATCAGCGGATTTTTATGTACATGAACTTCAGTATATTTAATAAAGCCATGCAAAATCTTACCTTCATAGCATGAATATAAGGTGCCTTCATGCCATGAAGGTAAGATTACCTTATCTTCATGCTCTGAGTTACAGGCCTTTGAAATACACACAGGTGGGTGAAGATTTCATGGTTTTTAATTGATGGTACATTTTCCAGCAGGTACAAGAGATAGGTATGTGGAATTTTCAGGGCTGAAAACCAAACTTGGGTACATTTGAATTTTACATTCACTCCAGGTGCCACAATCTAAAGCCAAAATCTCAGTTTTTGGCTCGATTTTCTCTATAACCAGCTTTGAGCATCAATACAATGGGATATATCATAGTTTGAGCAGTAAAACTACAACAGTTAATGTCTATAAAACAGAGTTATTGAAAGAATTGGTACCCTGGCCTGGATGTGTTTTCTGATAATTCAAAGGTGGAAAACTTAAAAACATGCATTGTAAGCACATTTTCAAAAATGTACTACAGATTATTGACTCTTCTTTTCTCCCCCATATTTCATTTCAAGACCTCAACGATTTATCCTTCCTAGTTGAAACTAACTCACCTTGATTGAACCACTCCTGCAGTAAAAGGCTGCTTATGCATTGATGGCATCAGTTTCGAGAATTGTATGTCATATACATAATAATACACAAGGAAAACACATGTTGCCAATGACACTTTAAAGAGGGATCTGGAATGCAGTTCTTGTTTCATATTGTTGCAATCGTGCTGACAAATTCTCATTTCAGCTGGAAAAACTGATGGCTGTCGACTGGAATGTGTGTGCTGTGAGTGTGTAACGTACCAAACCAAGCCTGCTGGTCTCCTTGAACTTCAATAGCCAGTCCGAAGTCGGCCAGCTTCACAGCTGCGTTCTTACACTTGCTGGCCAACAGCAGGTTCTCTGGCTGCAGGATTTACACAAACATCACATTGTTAGGAAGTGATGTTATGTGTGTGTTACCACGAGACTTTTACTACCTTCAAAACTTCACATTTGAAGAAAACAAGCTATTTGGTGAAGAAAGCTAATGATGATTTAGTCAGCAACATGATCCCATCTATGTAAAGACATTGATGACAATCCTACCAACTAGGACCAAAGAGCATCTCTGTATGGCTTTTAATGAGCGTAAGTCTGAACTGAATGCTGTTCAGTTAACTCACCAGACCTTCATTTGCCCTCTAACATCAGCCATCTCCATCACTTTAATCATTTCAGTCACAGTGTCCGAGAACAGTGTGAGGTGCTGAGGAAATCGATCTGTTCCTACCAGACCAGCCGATGAAAACATTTCCCTCCCGCCCTGTGCACTTTAGCACCTCTAGCAGCACTTTTCCTGCATAGAGAAATTTTTGGTGCCATCCCAAAACACTTTTTAGGAAGCACTGAAGGAAAATCACCGATGCTTGTCTCTTTGTGGTAATTTTTTCTCTGTTTGTGGTCATCTACTGCCTCTTTGTAGTCTCCATCCATCTTCTCCCACTTATCCAGAGTCGGGTCGCGGAGGCAGCAGCCTTAGCAAAGCCGCCCAGACTTCCCGATCCACACACACCTCCCCCAGCTCTTCCGGGGGGACCCCTAGGTGTTCCCAGGCCAGCTGGGAGACATAGTTCCTCAAGCGTGTCCTGGGTCTTCCCCGAGGTCTCCTCCCGGTGGGACGCGCTCGGAACACCTCCCCAGGGAGGCGTCCGGGAGGCATCCGGAAAAGATGCCCGAGCCACCTCAACTGGCTCCTTTCGATGTAGAGGAGCAGCAGCTCTACTCCGAGCTCCTCCCGTGTGACTGAGCTCCTCACCCTATCTCTAAAGGAGCACCCAGTCACCCTGCGGAGGAAACTCATTTCGGCCGCTTGTATCTGCGATCTCGTTCTTTTGGTCATTACCCAGATCTCATGACCATAGGTGAGGGTTGGGACGTAGATTGACCGGGAAATCGAGAGCTTTGCTGCCTTGCTCAGCTCTCTCTTCACCACGATGGTCCGGTACAGCAACCGCAACACTGCAGACGCTGCACCGATCCGTCTGTCAATCTCACGCTCCATCCACCCCTCACTCGTGAACAAGACCCTGAGATACTTGAACTCCTCCACTTGAGGCAAGGAGTCTCCACCGACCCGGAGAGGGCAAGCCACCTTTTTCCGGTCGAGAACCATGGCCTCGGATTTGGAGGTGCTGATCCTCATCCCGCTCGCCCCACACTCGGCTGCAAACCGCCCCAGTGCATGCTGAAGGTCCTGGATTGATGAAGCCAACGGAACAACATCATCTGCAAACAGCAGAGATGAAATTCTGTGGTTCCCAAACCGAACCCCTTCCTCCCCCTGGCTGTGCCGAGAAATTCTGTCCATAAAAATAATGAACAGAACCGGTGACAAAGGGCAGCCCTGGCAGAGGCCAACGCGCACTGGGAACAGGTCTGACTTATTACCAGCAATGCGAACCATGCTCCTGCTGCGGTCGTACAGCGAATGGACAGCCCTTTGTGTCTTTTTAAAAAAAATCTATTTCTGGTAATTTTCCACCTCTTTGAGATCTTTTTTTTCCCCTTTTATGAACAGTTTTTGCTCCTTTATGGCCATTTTTTGGCCTCTTTGTGGGCATTCTGTGTGTCTTTGAGAATATACTTTGCATTACTGTGACCATTTTTGCCTCTCTGTGGTCAGGTTTTGCCACTGTTCACTTTTTTTGGCCTAGATGCTGTTGTTCTGCCTATTCCTTTTTTTGGCCATGTTGTCACTCTTTTGCCTTTGTGGTTGATTTGTGATACATAAATGTCTCTTTATTGTAGTTTTAGCCTCTTTGTGGTTATGTTTTTGTCTCTTTATGGTAAATCTGGGTCTTTTTGTAGCCACTTTTCACTTATTTACAGTTAATTTGCCTATTTGTGGTGTCTTTGGCCTCTTTTTGTTGCACTTTGTGGTGATTCAGTATGTCTGTAGTTATTTTTTGTTACTTTGTGGTCAGCTTTCTGCTTCATTGTGGTTCTTCTTTCTTATCTCTTTTTGGTCATTAATCACATCTATGTGGCCATTTTTGCCTTTGTTGTCATTTTGCATCCTTGTGCCAGTGTTGTGCACCTGTTTTTAGTCGTTTTTATCTTTGTATGACCATCAGGAAAAAGTTACCTTGGCTTGGTTCTGGTTTCTAAATGCGTTTAAAAGGAAAACAGAAAAGGGAGAAACTGCTGAAATACAACAACTTAAAAATCAGAAGAATAACTATGGATGCAGCTCTCACACATTCATAGCAACACTCATACATATTTTAACACACACAAATGCACACACACACACTGAGAGGCTGCGACAGACAGATGGGAGTTGTGTAGAAGCCATTTTTTGCCATTTGTTTACTTGAGGACGACCAAACACAGCTTGTCTGTTTGCAACAGTCGTGTCGCTGCTCAGACGCTGATGTAACAGCAATCTGACAAACACAGTAAAACCGAGGACAGTGGCTCCTTATGCAGAAAAAGTTACTGCTGGCAGTGATCGATGTGTGCCACGAGACGCTAATCTTTCCACCACAGTGGAACAGAAACATCTGCATGTGGTGCTCCAGCTGCAGGACACTCATCATGTCAGCCTCTGCTGGCTGATCAAAAACTCAGACAGAGGAGGACTGACATATTAAGAGGAAAATATAACAAAAGCAGCTCTCAATGTTTAAGTGTAATCTGTTTGTTAAATACATATTAAGAGTCCAGTACAAAGTAAGAGCTCACTTATTGGTCAGACACCATGCAACTATGGGATGATGTTCATTTTTGAATTTGAAAACTGTTTCCTTTTGAGAGATAGAGAAAAAAAACATTCCACCTTTTTCAAAGTTAAGATTTTGATTTGCGAAGTTAAAACCATGACATTAAAATTTAAAAATGTAAAAATTACGTGTGTTTTATTATATAATCATATGTAAAAATAAATTAAAATGTTTTATGCGATAAAGCCTTAAACTTCCAAGATTAAAAAAATAATAATAAATCAAATTTTGACTTATTAACTCAAAAACAAAAAATACTGACTATGATATTGGGTAAGGTCCAAAAATATCACAAACAAATCAGAATTCTGAGATTTAAAGTGTGTATTTTGATTTATTCATATTCAAATATAATATCAGTCATAAATATGAAATGTCAAAATATTATTTTAAGATAAAATATGAGATAAATTCAAAAAATAAAAAAATAAATGTGATTAAAAAGTCCGAATTTTGACAAAATAAGTCAACATTTTGACTTACTGGGTCAACACAATGAAATAAAAAATTCTAAATATCAAATTAAAATTAGAAAATTGTGAGATTAGCTACATACTAGAGCAACATTATCATATTAAAACTAAAAATCGCGGAGGAAAGAGTGACCATTTTGAGCTACCCTGTAATTCTGTGATATTTTTATGTTCCTCTCCAGATCACATGAATTTCCGTAGTCAAACCATATAATGATAAGATGATGAAAAACATTTATTTTATTTTAGCTGCTAAACATCAGTATATGCGCATTAATGTGTTGCTGTGTTGACTTGTACCTCAAGTCCAGCTTCACTCAAGTGTCGCTTGTGTTTATTAGTATCAATCTTTTTTTTTACTTCTTTGTTTTAACTTTTTGTGTTCTATTTATTGTAGAAAAATTGACGATTGATAAATATATTCAATCAAGACAAAAGCAGATATAAATTAAGTTTAACAGCTTTCTTTAGCTTGGATTTCTACAACTTTATTTCTACATTTTCTGTACGGCAGAGTGTGGCCCAATCAAGAACGAATAATATCATTATTGATTAATCTGCAGATTATTTTCCTGATTATTTGATGAAATAATTCGAGTTTCTAGAGTTTGGTGCTTGGTGATTAGAAACTGAGTGAAGCATGAGGTGACAGTTTTCCTCACTGTTGCTGACGCTCAAAGACACTTTACACCGTCAATTATTCAATTATTCATTGACACACATTCATTCTGGTGGTGGTAGCTACGATTGTAGCCACAGCTGCCCTGGGGCAGACTGACAGAGGCGTGGCTGCCATTCTGCGCCTACGGCCCCTCCGACCACCACCTTAAACATTCATACACATTCACACCAGGCAAGGTGGGTGAAGTGTCTTGCCTAAGAACACAACGACCATGAAACAGGTTACAGGGCGGAATCGAACCGCCGACCTTCGGATCATCAACCGACTCGCTCTACCACCTGAGCCACAGCCACCCAAGCATGAGGTGATTTTGTTCATTTCTTTGTCTTTTCTGCACTACAAAGAAGATTTATTCTGCTCAACCAACTGAAGCTTATGCTCCCTTTTAAAGCAGTTTCCTCTATTAAACCCTTGAAGCCTTGCTACAGAACATGACATTTATGGCTGCCCGCTGGGAATCAAATGTGATTTCTCCACATATCAGGTGTCGTTCTCCTCCTGACTTTCAGCCTACGTCTTTTTTAATCGTCTTTCATGAACAACTAATGAGAAAACATCTCAGTGGCTTTTCTCTAGTAGTAACTTAATAAAGCCCCACAAGGGAAATCATCTCAGTACAACCTAAGACCTTCCCCATCTGGCCTCCTCCGTGTGGACAGACTAATACAGGTCTGGAGGAAACTGTTAAGCATTCCCAGAACAGTCCCACCGTACTGATATCAGGAGAGCTGAGGCCGGCATCAACTAGGAATCATGTTTCCTATGACTTTAAATAGTTTACATATGTGTTTCTAGCTGATATTGTTATTTTAGACTGACTAAAAAACACACAGTAAGCCCACTGTAACACACTGTAATTTAGTTGTAAGATGATACAAGGACATTTTTATGTGATTCTTTTTACATGTTTGAAAAATATTTAAAAACAGTTTTAGAAATACTTTTGGATTATTTCTGTATAATTAATAAGTATGAGTTAATAAAATATTCAAAACATACATTTGTAGTGGGGAATGAACACGATAACTTTTATTTATGAGGGAACATGTTAACAAATATGAGATAAAAGGTTAAAAAAATTTTGGATTAAGGCCACAAAAATCTGAATAATAAGTCATGATTGTGAGACTTGCGAGATTGTCTTTTAGTAATTATTTTATTTTAGAATATTGTAACATATTTAAAATATCACAATCGTTCATTGTATTGTTATCAATAACAAAAAATAGGACCTCCAACATAAATAAATTATTTTGATGTAAGTCAGAATTGTGAGCTTAAAATTATGTAGTTAAAATATATTTATGAGGAAATATGTATATTAAAAAATTGCAATAAAAAATTAGATGAAATATAATAATACCAATTTAGTATGAGATTAGGTCTAAAGGTCTTTTGATTTTCGTTTGTTAATGTAATTTGTACATGCCATTAATTTACTCACTTGGAGATTGTTTCTATTTGGAATTTTGATATCCACAAATTAAATTCAAACATTCTTTGAACCAGTGAATGTTTCATCTGTAGGACACAATATTGGATTTATCAAAGCTCAGGTTTGCATTTACTGTATCATGCTTATTACAAACTTCAAGAGCAACTTAATTATTGGCTGAAAATAAATATTTTTGGTTTAAAATGTAAAATTGCCAGCTGCACCTGTAACCACACACAACGCTGGTGTCACGGTGTACCTAAGCACCCTGGACAACACCTCCACATCCCTGCAGCGAGGCGGAAACTTCAACCATACAGGGTCAGTACGAACTAGATTTCCAGCTGCTGTTATCAAGTTGAAGTTCATGCACAAGACTTTAGCTCAGTGACAGCATCTGCACGCACACATGCATCTGTTAATAGATCAGGCCCACAGACGTGCACAGACATGCAAGCTTTAGAAAGATTTTTACTGCACTTACCAGCCATTAAAATCTAGTGCAAAGGTCACATAAACTACACAGCTACAAAGAGTGATATAAAGCATTTGCACTACTGAACAGAGGTGACGTTTCAACTCGAATGGATCGCCGTCAGGAAACATGACTAAAGGAGGCCAACACAGTCTTCAGATTAGCTACACAATAGCAAAGTTCAAAAACAGATCAGCATCAAAATATTATCAGCATCTGGAGAAATTTTACACGAAATGTGAACCTAATTTGAACTGTTCCACATTACCACCAAAAAAGAACTCAGAAAGCTGGTTCTATTATAGAACCACAAGATCTAAAGCAGAAACTGTGACAGTGTCATCAGCAGCATATGTGTTATTTAACAGGGAAAAGCAATGTAAAAGATTTGCAAATACCAATTTACATACTATTTGTCTTGCTATTTTAAACTTCTGTTGTCTACATTTATCCATAATCGGCTCATGTAACCAAGTAAGCATTGGCAATAAGATGCTAAAAACCTGCAGCTAAACAATATGATGTTCACATCTTGCTTGGTGTTCCTATTTACAGTTAAAAAAAAATCTTAAAAATGTTTCTACAGCGATGCAACAGTTCTGCTACAAATTGATAAAAATGCAAGTTGGTTCATTGCTGAATAGTAGCGTTGGGAACACAGAATACGAAGAACACGAAGGAGCTTTATCATATCCACAACATAAGCAACTGAATTACTACTCAGACACATTCACATTGAATGGCTGAAATACTGACTTGTCAAGTAATTATTTTGTTAATTAATTTATGACAAATCTGTGGTTTGTTTTTTTGTTCAAAATTTTTGTATAAATAAAGTAAATTTTTTTAAAAAAACTATGTTCTGTAACAACAACTGTAAATTCTGTTCAAACATTGTGCAATTTTGTAAATAAATAAATAAAATGTATTTATATTTAGAACATATATTTTAACAGACACATTTGTAAAAAAAAAAACAACAACAACTTTGTTTTAAAAAAAATGTAAAAATGTGTTAACTTTGATTAAAATTGCGTAAAAATCTTGAAAAAAATGCTACATTTATAAAGTAATGTAAAACAATATATATAATTTTTATAAAAATAACAATTTTCATACAACAAATTAATGGAAATTCTTTTTTGTTATTGTTATTATTATACAGATTTTCTTGCATTTGTTGCTTTCTTCCATTACATTTCACATTAAATTTATTAGTAATTATTATGACCTTTTTAATATATTATTATTAGATTTATGTGATTTTGATCATGACCCATTGTCAATTTTTGACATCAACTGAGAATACAGTTACACCAGCATATAACCACTGTGATATTTATGCATTCTATGTTTGCTCTTAGTCATGTTGACCATTTGCCTTTTAAAGTAGTCTTATCAAGGCACATCTGGGAGACAGAATTCAGTGTGCAGACGCTTTTAAAAATTCTCTCCTCCTGCAGCTGACCTAAATATAGTGCGGGATGTCTGTTTTTGCTGGTTTTACAACTAAACAACCAGAACACACACAGAGACACAGACACATACACAGACATACAGCCCTGCAGGGGACTCACCTTGAGGTCTCTGTGTACCACCCCCATCTGATGGCAGTGAAGCACTGCCTCCAGGATCTGCTGGATGCAATGACTGCATGCAAACAGCAGGGGGAGCAGGTTAGTTCGAACACATTCAGCCCCCAATTGTCACATTCATGCAGAGGCAGCAGCACACATTCACAATATCACATTCTTTGCAGTCTCACACACGTATGTACTCATGTATTCGGCACACTCACAACACATTTGCACATACAGACACACACACAAAAAGTGTGAAGAGGGAAGCTGTCTGTGAACTACGCAGGGAGAAGGTGTGCAGTTTGCTATTTTCTGTTTTCAAGAAAAGTGCCAAACATTAGTCAGGCAGTGTAGGAGTGAGCTTCAGCACCGTGCGAGAGACACTGTGTCTAACCTGCACATTTTTTTCTGTGTAATTTATTCAGAAACAGCAGCAACACCGCCTTTGAGGAAGAGATTCAGCAAGCATCCCGAAGTAGACACTGCTGTGCTGTTACTCCACTGACCTCTACTCTCTTTCACTCTTTCTCATGCTTACTCACTCACTCACTCACTCTTTCTCTGAGCATGATGTCTGCTAGGACCCACAGGAAATCACAATTCTAGTTCAAACCTTCTAAAATAGTGCAACAAGAGTCCCAAAAGCAAAACCTGGAGACAGGCAGACTGGCAAGGAGAGACAGACAACAGGCACAGGCAAGTTTCTTTTAAATCACAGGCAAAAATAATTTTAAAAAAATAACAATATATAAGACAAGCATGTAAAGAGCAGCCCTTGTGCAGAGGGTGCAGGGCAATGCAACACAATGAGGCACACACACCTTGAGGTCCCTGTGCACAATGTCATGTTGGTGGGTGTAAGACACACTGTCTAATATCTGATGGATACAGTGACTGTGGAGACAAAACATCAGGGTGAGGAGCAGATAAAGGAGGCAACATGGGAAGGAAAGGGGGCAAATAGACAGTAATACAGAGAAGAGAATGGAACAACTGGTGGAAGGAGGTTGTTTTCAGGAGCAGGTGGGGGAAATAAAAACATATGCCCTGACATACAGGATCTCTAGCTTGCTAAGCACAGAGTTTTGAATTATCTGTCGCTGAGATTTTGCCATAATACAATGTTGGTGAACTGAGAACACACGAAGCAGAGTAAATTAAATCATAAACGCATGTATTTTATTTGTTTTGACCCACTGTCTAGGTTAAAACAGTGGTTCTCTCATGAGAATATGAAGCTATTTAAAAAGCACAGCTTGGCCATATTGCTGACTACACCGATGAGGGCAGTAACACGGCACCTGATTATTTTCTAAATCAGCAAAAGAAACAAGAAGAAGGAACACAAAACGGCCTTGCTTCCATCAAAGCATATCGAGCAAATATAGAGTAAACTTATTAATATTTTGCCACTTTGTGTGCCATATTGTTGCTTTTTTTGTGATCATCTGGTATCTGGTACCATTGCTCATTCTGAGCCTCGACAAACCCAGGATGTTTGACCTCAAAGAGGAAAAGATTATAAGTTTCACAACATTTTATTGTGGTTCATAAAAGTAAAATAAATTCTGAAAACTATTGTAGTTTCATGGCAATCTGTCAAATTGCTGTTGTACCACCAGCATCAGTAGGATTCATCCTCTGGGAACCATGCTTGTCTGCTCAAATTTTCAAATGAATCCATAAAACTGTTGTTGAGATAGATACTCTGAACGGAAGTGAGTTATTGTATGCTCTGGATAGTCCATCAAACTCACTGTCAGTTTTCAATGAATTGACCTTTTTCAAACTGTTGCAGAGACAAAAACCTGAGAGACAGATATAGCATCCTAAAACCTGGACACACAGAACCAGAACAGTCCATATGTCTGCACAACACCAGAGGTTCAGGTGAAAATACATGTTTTTTTTTTTCTTTTTTTCTTTTTTTTGTTTTCTTTGCTATATATTTGGGTGAACTGATATTTCAACAGGGTGGAGAAAGAAGGGAGGGATCGAGCAAATCTGTGTACAGATGGAGTGCAGAGAGGAAACTGTCAGTGAGATACTGTTGGACGGAAATCAAGCCAAGCAAATCACACACCCACACACAAACACACAGACTGACACACACACATAGACCCACACACACATAATTTATGCAAAGAGAACAAGGGAGAATAAAAGCAGATGAGGGGGAGATCAGAAAATAACAGAATGTAAAGGTGAAGACTGCAGAGGGATAACGTCATTTACATTTTAAGTGAAATCCTGCCTTTTTTCATCAGAGCTCAAAACATTTCTTCTTCTACCCTCAAATCTGCTTCAACTGGCTCAAATAATTCAGCATTTTTACCGCATTACCTGATGAAAGGCAGGTTCGCTTCACCCCTTTCTGCAGGTATGTAGATAGTCAATGTTTTTAAGTTCCTAACATGTGAAAGTAATAGCTTCTTATTAACCAAAACTCAAGTCTGTATCACACAAATGCAGCTCTCCAACTATTACCAATTTATTGTCTGCAAATATGTAAAGTTTAAAGGTGCTACTTGTTGACAAGAAATGTGTGAACAAGGAAATGTCAAATGTAATCACTTTGTGGTCTTAGGAATGTCTTGCCCACAGCCCAATCTGATTGGTTACATGTCCTGAGTGTCAGCCAATCAACACTGAACGCTCCTGTGGTACAGACAGAGCACGTGTGTAGAGCATAGCTGGAGTTGTGTTTGGAAGGTGAGGTAGCAGATATTGTCAAAGTTGTAATAAACACTGGATGCTTAAACAAGCATGCCCAGTTTTCCTGTTGCACTGGAAATGTCAAAATACTTGTTGGTGTTAAGTGGTGTTCCTGAAACTTATGGGCCCTAAAAAAAACTTTACCAGTGGATCCATAGTTTGGAGCATGACTTAAATTTTGTTTAATTGTTTTTAATGGTAATAACCAGGTAGGAATTTGCCCTTTAGCATTGTTTTGGTTCATTTAAAAAAATAATATAAAATAGAAGAAGAGCTTAAAGAAAATATTATGTAAAAAGAGGTGCCTATTTCAAGTAATTTCAAGCGCTAATTGTGAAAAAGGGGTGAGTGGTAACTGGTGGTCACACAGTATATACGTTAGTAATAATACACTATCAGAAATTAAATTTCAAGATGCAGTTTGCTGGACATCTTTCTGCACACATTTACAAATCATAACTTGTGAGTATGAAATAATAAAGTAGGTTAATGTCTTGTATACTAACTGCAAGGGCAGTATGTACGTGCAGTATGACAGCTTCTCTACTGTGAACCTCTTAGAGCTCACATCAATAGTTAATTCTTCTAAACCAGCAACATGTATGTTGGACCCCATTCCCACTAGACTGTTTAAGGAGATCTTTCCTTTAATGAACAGTACAGTGTTAGATATCATCAACTTCTCCCTGTTAGCAAGCTACGTACCGCAGGCTTTTAAAGTTGCTATAATAAAGCCACTTCTAAAAAAGCCAACTCTAGATCCAGGTGTTTTAGCCAATTACAGACCAATATCCAACCTTCCTTTTATCTCAAAAATCCTTGAAAAGGTCGTGGCAAACCAACTATGTGATTATCTGTATGTAAATGGTTTGACTGAACTGTTTCAGTCAGGATTTAGAATCCATCATAGTACAGAGACAGCATTGGTGAAGGTCACTAATGATCTTCTTCTAGCTTCAGATAGTGGACTAGTGTCCGTTCTGGTTCTATTGGATCTCAGTGCGGCATTTGATACTGTTGATCATAGCATTCTATTACAGAGACTGGAACATGCGATTGGACTTAAAGGGACTGCACTGAACTGGTTTAAATCATATTTATCAGACAGATTCCAGTTTGTTCATGTTAATGATGATTCTTCCAGCCGTACCAGAGTTGCTTATGGAGTTCTGTGTTAGGACTAATATTATTTACTCTGTACATGCTTCCGTTAGGCAACATTTGCATACATTTCCATTGTTATGCAGACGACACCCAGTTATATTTATCTACGAACCCTAATGAAATCAATCAGTTACTTAAACTCCAGGCATGTGTGAAGGACATAAAGGTCTGGATGACCTGTAACTTCCTCCATTTAAATTCATACAAAACTGAGGTTATTGTATTTGGCCCTAAACACCTCAGAAACTCACTATCTGACCAGATAGTTATTTTAGATGATATCGCCTTAGCGTCTAGTTCCACTGTAAGGAACCTTGGGGTTACTTTTGATCCGGATATGTCCATATAAAACAAACATGTAGGACAGATTTCTTTCATCTTCGTAATATTGCAAAAATCAGGAGCATCCTGTCTCAGAGTGACGCTTAGAAAATAGTCCATGCATTTATGACCTCGAGGCTGGACTATTGTAATTCTTTATTATCAGGATGTCCTAATAATTCTCTGAAAAACCTTCAGCTTATACAGAATGCTGCAGCCAGAGTTTTGACAAGAACCAATAAAAGAGATCATATTTCTCCAGTATTAGCTTCTCTCCATTGGCTTCCTGTAAAATCAAGGATCCAATTTAAAATCCTGCTTCTAACATATAAATGTCTTAATGATCAGGCTCCATCGTATCTTAAAGACCTGACTGTTCCATATTATCCTAACAGAGCCCTTCGCTTTCAGACTGCAGGTCTACTATTGGTTCCCAGAGTTTCTACAAGCAGAACGGGAGGCAGAGCCTTCAGTTATCAGGCTCCTGTCTTATGGAATCAGCTCCCAGTTTGGGTTCGGGAGGCGGACACCCTCTCTACCTTTAAGATTAGGTTAAAAACGTTCCTGTTTGATAAGACTCATAGTTAGGGTTGTTTGGAGTCATCTGAGCTGTCCCTTAGTGATGCTGCTATAGGTTTAGACTTCCAGGGGATTCCCATGATGCACAGGGCTTCTCTCCTCTCCTCTATATATATACACACACACATATGTGTGTGTGTGTGTGTGTGTGTGTGTGTGTGTGTGTGTGTGTGTGTATATGTTTATATAGTTGCCTATCACCATTACATATGACTAACTCTGTGACTCCCCCCGAGGCTCTCCTGCGCCTGCTCTCTCTGTGGATGTCTCTGGATCTGGAGCTCCTGAACTACAGCCGCTGGCCTCACCTTCTGCATCCTGCTGCCCCCACCATGATGCCTCCTGTTACCTCCATCAACCACATAATGGAATATTTCATTGGTCCATTTGAAATGGAGGAACAAAAGCACAATAACGTCTAATAACTTGTTTAACTGTACACTAAATTTTATAATTCATCCTACATCCACCCAACCGGTCGAGGCAAATGGCCGTCCCTCCCTAAACCTGGTTCTGACGGAGGTTTTTTTTTCCCCTGTGGGGGTTTTCGGTTTCTTCCCACTGTTGCAAACTGCTTGCAGACTGCTGAAGCTTATAGGGAATCCAAATGTTTTGGATTGTTGGGTGTTTCTGCCTTTGTTAAGCGCTATGAGATGACCTGTTGTTGTAAATATGCGCTATACAAATAAAATTGAATTTAATTTAATTGAATGTATCACAGAGTGCATACTTTATACTATTTGCATGTACAGTGATCAGCCATAACATTAAAACCACTTGGAAAACAATGAGTAACTTCCTCTCTGACTTCATAGATCTGTGGTCACTTTTTGTCTCTTTGGTTCGTCTTTGCATTTCCTGTGTGTTATTTTGTGTCTGTCTGTGGGTATTGTAAGTGTCATTGTGACAATATTGTTAGTGTCATTTTGTGTCTCTGTGCTCGATGTGTACTGACACCTTTCTGTCACAGCGCATTACCATTTTT
Source organism: Stegastes partitus (assembly GCF_000690725.1). Classification (NCBI taxonomy): domain Eukaryota; kingdom Metazoa; phylum Chordata; class Actinopteri; family Pomacentridae; genus Stegastes; species Stegastes partitus. Next base: position 640,680 of record NW_007577977.1, read on the forward strand.
GTAATGTTGTGCTACAGTAACTGTTTTGTGGGATCAGACCACACAGAGCAGCCTTCGATGACCTTTTCATTGCTTTATTATCTGTTCTTCATTGGACATGTATGGTAATCACTGCATACTTGTACCTTCCTCTGATTCTAACATTGCCCATTTTTTCTGCATTCAATACATCCATCCACCCATTATCTATACACCGCTTAATCCTCTCTAGGGTGGCGGGGGAGCTGGAACCTATCCCAGCTGACTTGGGTGAAGGCAGTGGACACCCTGGACAGGTCGCCACTCAGTCACAGGGCTACACTTAGAGACAGACAACCGAACACACTCACATTCACACCTACGGACAATTTAGAATAACCAATCACCTCAACTTGTTTTTGGACTGTGTGGGAGGAAGCCGGAGAACCCGTAGAGAACCCACGCTGCATGGGGAGAACATGCAAACTCCACACAAAGATCCCGGTGTCCTCAATGGGATGCGAACCAGTGACTTTCTTGCTGCGAGGCAACAGTGCTAACCACTGGGACACCTTGCAGTACAACACATTCACTTCAAAATTTGTTCATCTGCTACATAATATATCCCAGTCAGTGGTTTTACTGCTGTGACTGATCGGTGTAGTATGACACTGAAACTGTGCTGAGAAGCAGTCAAATGCAGTCTTCTTCTTCTCAAGTAAATAAAGAGAAACACTGCTTTAAGCTCAAGTAAAAGCGTGTTTTCATTTTAAAGCTTTTATTTAGGTTACAGCTAGCTACAGATACAGAAAGCAACTGGTGCAACCCTATCTTATCATCATTTCATGTTCTTTCTGTGCTTCAGTTATGCATAAATTGACATATCTGACATAAAACTAACAGAACAGAGACATGATTTGCAAATACATGCACCGATAAGATAATGTTACAGAAATGCAAACTAGAAAATGAGTATTTTTAATCCATTTTACTCCTAATTCTACAGATTTTATCAACTTGTACAATAAAATAGATTTGTACTGAATGAAAGGATGCCTTTTGTGCAAAATATGAGCTTGTTTAAGCCCCACTACTGCCTTATCATTTAACCCTCTGAACTCAAAGCAGTTTCTGGGTGTGTTTTCTTCTGTCACATTTTCACTCAGTGTGTGCTCATTTTTCACTATAATATAAAGTCCTCGACCTCTCTGGAAACAGAACAACCACGACTAGAAGAAATATCTTCTGTGCAGTGTGACACAGTTCGAATACCATAAGTCATGAAAAAAAGGAACTGGATACAACATGTTCAACATTTCAGAAAGGTATGGTGGCTCCACATGCCATAATATTTCACTATTTACATTTTTGCAGTCAGTTTGCAAATTAGGCATTGTTATACTACACTGCACATGAACTCGAGAAATATATTTCACGTTGCTGAATGTATCTTTCAAACACTTGCTAAAAATTTGCTCCTCAGTATCTAATCTTTTAACTAACACGTGTTTATTTTATTGGTCAACTCCTTTCACCTAACAGTGGCTTTTATGTTGTGGCTGATCAGTGTAAGTCCTGCTTTTTGTGTTTGTATTTATTCACAGGAATAGTGACCCAAAACATGAATTAAAGGATTAATTTAGTCTTCAAGGACAAGACTTGTGATAGCCGGTATTTACCAAATCCCAAAATTGTCAATGAATCAATCCTACCAAAACGTATTGCTAAAGATCAGTCACATCAGGATTTAAAATAGCAAAATCAGTTCATGTCACTTTTTTTTTTTTTTTTAATGTCAAAGCCAGATTACAGGGAATTTACTGCTGTGAACAGGATCACAGGTGGGCCAATAAATGGCCAGTGACGAGAGCAGGATCGAGAGATAAGAACGAATAATTCCCTTGACTGCATCTTTTCTTCCTCCTTTTAATGTTCCCGTCCCCTTCTTTTCTTTCTTCTTTCCTCTCTCTCTTTCCCTTGACTGCATCTTTTCTTCCTCCTTTTAATGTTCCCGTCCCCTTCTTTTCTTTCTTCTTTCCTCTCTCTCTCTCTCTCTCCCTCCCTCTCTCTCCCTCTCTCTCTCGCCTCCACAAACCGCCTCCACAGTCAAATTGATTTAAGTCTACCTCCTGAGGGGGGTTACCGCGTGGGCGTGTGTGCATTTTTTTTGTGTATGTTTCCATCTGTCTGTAAATTCTGACTCGGGGGAAAGCTCATCGACCTTGATTTCCAGTTCAGTTCACAGAAAAACTGTGCAGAGTTATTAACCATCAGAGCCTGCCATGGCAAAAAAAAAAAAAAAGTGTCAAAATTGTCTGTGTACTAATGAGGAGAACCGAAGTCTCCAAGCTGCTGGAGGACTGCAGAGGCTGGAGACGTGGAGGGGATGAAGAAGAAAAAGAAGAAGAAGAGAGGAGGAGATGAAAGGGAAAAGGGCCATAGATGAGATTTACTGACGGGGTTTACCTGGCATCTGCTTCACTGTAGTACTCCCTGGCCACAATGTCCTCAAACAGCTCCCCTCCTGTCACCCTGAGAGAAATGGAAGTGAAATTATATACATTTTCTTTTTACTCAAGCAGCACACATACACACACATGCACACACGCCAACAGGAGGGGGATGTCCTCATTAGGGGGAAATCCCGGCTGCAGGATTCACTCTGACTGGGTTGCCATGGAGACTGGCTCCAGTGCGGGGGAGTGTAGCTGCATCAGTGTGTGCGCTAAAGTGGGAGGGGAGAGGAGGGGAGAGAATGGGGGTGTGTGTGCTGTTATGTAATGGGGGGAATTGCCTCAGAAGCAAGGAGGGGGTGAAGAGAGAAGAAGAGGGGGTGAAGAGATGCGGATATAGAGGAGTAAAGGAAGGCAAGGGAGGAGACAGATGCAGCGAAGGAAGGGGGTGGAAAATGAAGCAGCGGGGTGGGGGGAAGAAGTATGGCAGTATGGCAGGAAAAGAGAAGAAGAAGAAGAGGGAGGACAAATGGAGGGAAAGTGTGAGGTATGGAAGCAACTCACAGGTCAAAGAGGAGATAGTGGAAACCTTCCTCAGAGATACTGTCATGGAGACGAACTGCAAAAGAGGCATCACAATAATTAGATCTCTTTCTTCTTCAGCACATGTTTTCATTATCTTTTCTGCTATAATGCACATAACTTATTAACCCTTAAATGCATGGATGCCTGCACAGCTCAGGTATTTAAGCACTTATATGATGATTAAAGCATATATTTAAGTAATACTGTTAACCCTCTGAACCTCCAAGCAGATTTTAGTTTTTTCTGCTCCTGTCACTGTGGCCTCATTTTTTATTGCAACATAAAGTCCTGCACCTCTATGGAAACAGCATAACCATGGCTAGAAGGAGAGAGAACTTAGAAATGTATTCAGCGCTGTATGACACAGTGAAAAGCAAGGAGGCCAGTCAAGGTATTTTTTAGCTGATCTGTATCAGCACAAACCTAAACCTGAGCCTTGTTACTGACCGCTGTCACTCAGGTGTTGTGAAGAAAGTCACAATTTGTGGCAGGACACGGGGGATGCAAATTTTTACTAGCTTTCTAAAGTCAATATTAATCAGCATTATCATTATTAATTGATAAGACAAATTAAGCACAGTTGACATTTGTCCTGTGCTGATAGTCAATGAACACATGATGTGAATCGTTAAGGCAACTCAGCTACATATGACACTGGGATAAAGGCCCGGTGTCCAAATTGTTCCCTGCTTGTCCTAAACCCTTGAGTTCTGCTGGAGGTCATTATGTGTCACAAAAGCCTTTGTCATGTCTGTATTATGTAGGAAAACAGTATTGGACGTATACTAAATGTTAAAGGACTCAGACTGGATCGAAACAGAGGCCAAGAATAGATTACTGAGATGTCCCCAGTTTGAATACCATATAATATAAAAAGAAAAAAAATGGAAGATAAATTTCTTCAATATCTTCGAGATTTATGAGCAACCTAAAAGTTATGGTTGAGAATCTACAAAATGATTTACAATACCAAATTACTTGACTAATTCAAAGCAGACAACATACTGTTTGATTAAGGTTAGAGAGATGGTGGTTATGATTGATGTTCTAACCAAGAACTGAAAGTGTCTAATTAGAAACATAAAAAGATGATCAATACTGTAACCCCTACAAGTGGATACTGTACAGCAAGATCAATAAAAAATATATTCAGGATGTAATTACATTTCCTCTAAAAATATTTTCTGTCACAGTTCAACTGTATATAACTAATTTCTAGGAGACTGTTGAGTTGAACATTAGGATTTCAAAAAAACAACATGTAAGAGTCTCACCAATGTTGGGGTGCTTAAGCAATCTGCAGATCCTGGCTTCTCTTTCCAGTTTCTGATGATCTACAAGGCAGCAACAACATCAGTCAGACAAATGCGAAAGAGAACAAGGGCTGGAGGTGGTCTGACAGGTGAACATTACAGGACGACTTCGCTGATGGTGTTTGTTCCACACATGACTTGATGAAATTCAAATGCATCATAATAAAAACTCGATTTAGTTCAGATAGTTTGAGTTGGTGACTGTTCTCAAGGAGATCGACAAGGACACACAAGACTTCTTCACGTCTGTTTTCCATAAACACGCACACACACATAGCCACGCACATATTGACACACACACTCACACATGAAAACAGCCTGAAGGTTACTTATGTCCCAGATGCCCATTTATCCACTATTTACTAGAGAAGCGAGTAGGCAAGAGGAGAAGAGACACGATGAGAGCAAACAAGAGGACAGGAGACACAAGGAGAGGAAATGAGGAAGGAAGCAAAGGGAGAGGAAACAAGAGGAGAGGAAACAAGGAGACATGTTGGTATAAGTCAAGGAGAAGATGAAATAACAGAAAAAGGAACAATGGAGGGAAGTAAACAAGAGAAGAAAAGAGGAATAACAGAGGAAACAAGAGAAGAAACAAGGTAGGAAAGGAAACAAGGGGAGACACAGGGTCGAGCATCCTGCTGAGAAGTGACTTTCAGGCTTTGGGCTTCTCTCAGCCTGACAGTGAGTCCTGCCCTGCAGTTCAGACATTGAGCTCTGTGTCAGTCAAGACAAACAAAAATGGCTGACAGATTCTGTTCTCACACAGCAGACAGCAGCAAAGACGAAGGCTTCGGTTCACACAGAACAGACAGTCCTGAATGTTGTGTTTTTAATAAAGGTGGTGTGAGAGTGACGCTGCCACAGTCCCACCCATGTGTCTGTTCAGTAAAAACACCACTGCTGCTATTTATGGATGCTTTCTGAGCCATTTTCACGTTATTTGATCTGTATTATACTGGGAGAAGAAGGAAAAGGAGATGGACTAACATCGACATAATGTCTAAAATAGCGCTTTAAAGAAACAGTGTGCAGTAAAGAGATGATTTTCTCCTGTTCAGGTCTGTTCTTCTTGCCATTTGTTGAGGAAATAATTGATTTTTGCTGATCGGATGGGTTCTGTAGATTCAGACTGAAGCCATCATCTGCCTCTCTCTGAGTAACAGACGTGAAGGCTTCACACACTGGAATCAAACAAGCACTAAAATATGCTAATGCGAGCCTTCAGATCTGGGACACACACATGATGATGATGATGATGATGATGAAACGATGCCTCTGCGTGTTCCTGAAAACACACGTTACAGGCTATCTGAGAATTGTCTTACCTCTGGCCGAGAGCTTTTTGGTGTTGATGATTTTGGCGGCATACTCTTGGCCTGTGCAGAGTTTGACACAGCGGCGCACCACTGAAAAGGCCCCTCTGGGGAACAAAAGACAGGAAACAGGAGGAAGACACGGGTCAGCTGCCATATCAGCTTCGTCAGCATCAAAAGGGGCATCTCAACTATCAGGCTGACCTCACAGTCGTCCTGGATGCCTCCTCTGCCTCTGCATCTGCATGCAGGCTCTAATGTTGTGCAAAGGTTTTAGACACTTTGAATTGTTATCCATCAAAGAACACCATCTGTAATGGATGGCAAAACTGATGCTAACAACCTTCACAATCCAACCCCCCCAATTTGAGCTTGAGCATTTTTGGATAGGGAATACTATCTGAACAGGAACAGACGTCAAAACATGACCTGTTCCTTTAAGGATTTCAATTTTTAAGCACTTGCTGTCTAACAGAATGTGTGTAATGGGTCATAAAATCTAAACAAAACTTACACACCGTCTCCAACAACAAACTGAGACTTTCATTAAAGTCAACCTGCCAACTAAAAAATGCTAAAACCAGCAGATGTAGAAAGTAACTAAGTACATTTACGCAAACACTGTGAGCAAGCACAATATTAAGGTAGCTGTACTTGAGTATTTGATGCTTTATCCTTTCACTCCACTACATGTCAAATAGAAATACAGTTCTCCCTAGTCCACAACATTTATCTGACAACTGCAGTTACTGCTTATTTTTAACGTGACTTAATATAACAGACTTTTAAAATACAACACATAGCTACAGAATAATCAGTCGTTGCTGGCTATTTTGTCCTCTTTAAATGAAATGACATCTGTGCAAAGCCACAGATGTCATTTCACACTTTTTCAGCAACTCTTGGCCAACTCTTTGTCCAACTAGTTCAAACAGAAGCCTTACTAGTGAAGCTGGTGTTGCACTAGCAGCACTTAAGTCCTAACTAGTGTGACCTTTGCCCCTCTATGGAAACAGCACAACCATGGCTAGAAGGAGAGAGAACTTAGAAATGTATTCAGTGCTGTATGACACAGTGAAAAGCAAGGAGGCCAGTCAAGGTATTTTTTAGCTGATCTGTAACAGCTTTGCTTTATGATGTACTGGTGGCCCTCTGGTCTGAACGAGTAGTGCTGAAATTGTTACTAGGTAACTAGTGAGCTCCAAAAGCTCTGACATGGACTTCACTTACTAGTTAACTAAAAAGAAAATTTCAGCATTACTACGACCGTCTAGAAAGCCACTAGTGTATCAGAAAACTAACTTTATATTCACTTTTATAAAGAGAGATATATAGAGAATAGAGAGACTGCAAATACATCTGAGAAAAGAAACAAAATTCTGCTCCACAAAAAAAAACCAAAAGGAAATTAGAGCACAAAAAAATGGAATTAGAGCTGCTACAATTAATCAAATAATCAAATAGCTGTCAACTAAATTGTAAATTCTGTGATTCCAGCTTCCTAAATGTGAATGTTTTCTGGTTTCTTTTTCCTTTATGGCAGTAAACTGAATATATTCGGGCTGTGGACAAAACATTTGTCATCTTGGGCATCTTTGGGAAGCAC
>NW_007577978.1:0-73665 GCF_000690725.1 Stegastes partitus
GGGTGCTTTTAAAGATTGCAGTATTTTTGTATGAAGAGCTTGAAATAGCTAGGTGAATAAAAAGAGCTGAAAATAGGAAATAAACAGTATTTAGGTCAACGTAATGAATAAATAGTTATATAGTTAGCTAAATTTAAACAGCTAAACTTAGCAAAAACTAATGAATAACCAGTTGAAATATTCAGGATATAGTCGTGAACAAAGAGTTTATATAATTAGCGAAAAGTAATGAAAAAAAAAAACTGTTGGAATTTATGGGTCACAGTAATGAATGAACAGTTCATGTAATTAGCTAACAGCAATAAATGAACTGGTGAGATATTTAGGTCAAATTAATGAGTAAACAGTTCATAAAATGGTGAAAAACAGGTAGAAAATTTGAGCAAAGATATAAATTAGCAGTTAATGTAGTAAACAGCTGGAGGTAAACAGCTGGAGGTAAACAGCTGGAGTTAGATAACTAAATGTTTAAAAGCAGTTTTAAAAGGACAAAGACAAAAAAAAAAATTCCCCCCCCCCTTTATTTCATTGATCATTTTAACCAGCATCAGTTTATTAATAATAATAAGAAGAAGAAGAAGAAGAAGAAGAAGAAAGTATCCGAGTGGCGTCTTTGATTTATTTACGCGATACAAAAAAATGTTGGAAACCGCTGCTTTGTTCAACTTCCTACTTTGTGTGCAGAAAGAAAATAAGTTATGAACGAGTGAAGAACTAGACATAAAGACCAAAACGCATCCTCCAACCTTTACGACATTAGTAATCAAGGTTCGCTACTGTACGCTGAGTGGCCCTCGTTTCCACGGAGAGGCAGGGATGCAGGGTGACAGCTGGGGACTGGGCCAACACACTGGACCACTAAATGAGAAAAATGACCAGCTTTCACCAGCTCTTTTAAAAACTCATTTACATCCTGTCAGATTCCATTATGGCCGGGGACCTGCACCGGAGCTGCAGGACAGGACTGAGCCCGGGTGCACCGACCGTGCCGGCCAAGCTCCTATCAGCCTGACCCGGCTCACCGGTCCAATAGACAGCTGATTCTCCTGTGTCAAGGTTTTTTGGCTTCTCTACTCCCTTTTTTTTTTTTCCCCCTCCTCTTCCTCCCACTCCATTTTCCACACTACCTTTGGTGTGCTCTTGGCAAAAGAGTAGGTGATTATCAGAGTGCCTGAAACCCCACTTTTACTCTTTTATACAATTACTGTACAGTATGCGCTCCTAAAAGCATCAGCAGAGAGGATTAGGCCTCCTAAATGCTGAGCCTTGAATAAATTATCTGCTGGGGGGGAAGCCATAAAAGAAAACAGGACGGGGAGAGGGAGGAAATGATAAAGCAAGCAAATTCAGCTTCTCAAAATAAAAAAAAAAATAGAAAGTTACGCTTCTCTCTCGTCACTAATCACCAGTGTGTGAGCTACTATCGTGTATGTTCCTCTTAAAGTGAGAATGAACGTCACTGTCCTGAACTCACAGGATGATTGTCTTCTACACAAACGACCGAGCAGGGAAACTGTGATTCAGCGGGAAAATCAGTTCTGTTTATTATAGCATTAGCGCTGAGAGTCTCTCAGTGCACGAGCATCTCAGACGGGACAGTTTTTCACATCCATCAAACGTCAAGTTGAATTAGCGCCTCGTTGTACGTGGAACAAACTAGTTTCGTAGTGAGACAGGATTCAAGAACCATGAAACTGCATTTTTATTATGTTATGAGGAATAACTGAGTTAGTAACGTGAATTAGCATCAACATCTAAATGCTCAAAAGTGCTGTGATTTCATTATTTTGGGACTGAAAGTGAATTTTTTTGACCTGCGATAACAGAAAACAACGTCAAAACCCAATCAGAAGCTGTTCTGGAGCTTTCAGTCATGTCACTTGATCTTCCTCTGGACTAAGAGACAACCACTAGTTGGGAAAATGATCACATATTGAAATCTATCATCTACTTTGGCTGAATAATTTAGTGGAAATTCAGTCTCAAAGTCAATATAAATTGAATTCAGCCTCAATTTTTAAACAACTTCTTCCTCAAAATTAGAAAAATTGATTCAATAAATATGAACAAGGTGTGATCACTGTAATTCAAAATATAATCACATCACCTGATCTTCCTCTAGACATCATCCACTTTAGCTTAAAAATGTAGAAAATCAGCGGTACATTCAATTTAATCTCGACTTCTAAACAGCAATCCTTAAAGCACACATAAATGATGTTTTGTCAATATTGGAATTTAAAATATGTTTACCTGGTTTGTTCTCAAAGACTGAAAACTGCATATTTTTGTGTCAAATCACAATCACTATAGATTGTAATCTACAATCAGGTTGTATAAACTCAAGTTTCAAATATGTTAATAAGCTCATTCTCAGTTAAAACCAGACATTTAAAGCTCATATTTTCAGAATGAGGAAGCAGGTTAGAAGTGGTTAAACCCTTCGTAACAAGCTACTAACTGGACTTCGGTATATTTATCAAACTGTATTCTCTGTCAACCTCATCGTCAATAATTCCACCTCTCATCTGTTACTCTTGCCGCTGCCCTTCAGAAACATCCCCGTCCTCTCTGGAGAATCGTCAGCTATCCGTCAGGAGTGTGTGTGTGTTAACAGCTCGCCGCAGAAGCAGCACGTAGGTGATTCAAAAACAATTCAAACATGCTGCAAGTGCACTCTGGGTGTAGGAGCTCTAACAGCGGTTAAACCCACAGGGGTCACAGTCTGTGGCCACGCGCTAAACCACTCCTGCCATCTCATTCCAACGCCGAGCGTGTCTGCGACGCCGTGATCCGACGCATACATCAAAGCCACGGCGAGTGCCTCGGCACACACCGGGAGCTCCATCAATCCCCTCCGGCCCGACGAAGCCGCCTCTCCCCTACACAGTCGGCCATCAAGGGTGACATCCTTGAGGAGGCGATACAAACAGTGTCTAATGAATTTTTAACGACGAGCGTCGCGAGCGGCAAAGACGGAGGAGAGCGGGGAGGGGGGGGGGGAAACAAGAGGCGGGCGAGAAAAGACCCCCGCTGAATGCATTACAGTGATTTGTGGGCTCACCTTTGAGCGAGGGTAAGAGGCCTCCCACCTCAGATCATCGGGGAGTTAAGTGCGCTCGGCGGGGGAGCCTCTTGGCGCCGCATTGTGGGCCAAATGATGTTTGAAATGTTTTAATCAAATTCTGTCTGTTCATTAGACTAACAATAGACTTCTTGGGGTGAGCGCTCAGTGGTTGAGCTTCTTACTGGCCCCGGGGGAACCCTCCTGAAGTCCCCGTGTACGTTTAAATGGGCCTTTACCAGTGGTGGTGGCTTGTCAGAGGGTGTGATTTATACCAAAAAACGTCTTGGGTTCCAGTCTCAATCCGTCTCCCCCGAGCGGCACATCTGTGTGAGATGATGTGTCGAGCCAACGTTGCCCGGGATGTATACACCGAATTGATCAAGTAGGCCCAGATGACTGATAGCGTGTTACTAATAGCGGCGGAGTCCCTCCTCACGTAATCTCTTTGGGTTTCTGTCACAAGAGAAAGGCTTTGTCAAGTGTGACACTCGAGAATATTGTTTGTGGGATTGTTGAGGATTAAGCTGACTTTTCTGTAGTGCTCCTGCTCAAATCCCACGCTTCAAGGAGGTTTAAGTAACAGCGCGGCACACAGAGTTAAAGCAACGTTTTATATGTATTTATAAGACACCACGTATAGGTTTAACCGTGAATATGCTCAAATTAAATCGGCACACGAGCTTGGATCTAAACTGCGATACCTCAACAGCCTATAGGTTGTTCCATACAGACATTCATGGTGATGACTTTTCTCGTGGCACAATGAGGTGGACGTTTTTGTTTTTTAGTGAACCTTGTGCAGTAAAATCTGGCTTTTCATCTACATGTGGTTCATACTTTGGTTTATGAAGCTAATAATAATAATAATTCATTTTATTTGTGTAGCGCTTTTCAGGAACTCAAAGACGCTTCACAGGATAAAAGCAAAGCAACAAAAGCATTAAACAACAAGCAACAAATACAAAGACAGACAATATAGAAATACAGCAAGCAGGAGGGAAAAAAAAAAAAAAGCAGTAAATATGGAGATAGAGCCGAGGCCTAGGTGGGAAAAGCGGAGCGGAACAGATGAGTTTTTAATTTACATTTGAATATTATTGGGTCTGAGGTGAGAGAGTTCCAGAGGGCGGCGACAGAAAAGGCCCTATCCCCCCAGGTTCGGTGCTGGGTCCTGGGAACGATCAAGAGGTTTGAATTTTTGGAGCGGATGGTACGTGAAGGGGTGGATCATGTCTTTGAGGTAAGAGGCGGCCTGATTATGGAGCACTTTGTGGGTGAGAGGAATGATTTTGAAGTTGATACAGAATGGGATGGGAAGCCAGTGAAGGTTTAGAAGAACAGGGTGAGGAGGCGGGCGGCAGAGTTTTGGATGCATTGGAGTCTATTGAGGAGGTTGGAGGTGGTATAAATGGCAGCTTGAACCTTTTTATGCATTTAATTAAAAAAAAAACACACACAACACTGAGCATACAACCAGGCTGAACTGTACCAGCTAAACATCAGCAGGTGATGCTAGTATTTATTTCAAAGCACCACTTTCCCACAGCACAGAATTACAGAGCCACGAGCAGTCTGGAAAAAAACCCCATCATGTATCATGAGCTGTATGAGATGAACATTTTTATTCATGCTCCTCATTTTGTTCAAGCAAAAAAAAAAAAACATGCTGAAACAGGGAACACTTCATAACACAACTCGCAATTTACAGGATCATTTTGTTTGTTGCTGACTAACTGACAACGTAAGTAGAATCGAAGAAAACAAGACCACGGGGAACAGGGGAGTAAGAAAATACAATTACACCCACGCTGCAGGATTTTTTTTATTTTTATTTTTTTAATGTCTTCTGCTTCCCTCCATGATTTGGAATCTGGACAGGTGAGAAATAGGACGACAATTTTTTGGCATCTTCATCCAACGCTGGAGTGTGAAATGATTCTAAATGGTATCAACTTACAGTAATTGCCTTTTAGTTTGAACAGTGAGGTGCACATTACATTTAAAAACAGAGCATTTAGATTTGCTAAAGTGAGAAGAAATAAAAATAAAAACAGACCCCACAGTAGCAATTCAATGCAACACGTTACTGCTCAGATTCTGCTTCTTGTCTTCATACATATATCCACCTTTATTTTCGATGGCAGTCTCCTCAACATGGAGGATACCAGCGTAGCAGAGATATCTGAGGAGATGTTCTGCTATTCTACAGAGATTCTTTTTTTCTAACTTGCTCTTTGTTGGAGGGGTTGTGTTCCTCTGCCTTCCTATTTAAAATACCCCAAAGGTCTTCTGCTGGATTCAAGTCAGGCTTGGCGGCGTGCTTTGAATTGTTATCACGCTGAAATATTCCTCTACTGTCAAACTTCAGCAGACTGGGAGTCATCTTGTCAGCTAGTACTTTGCTGTATTGACAGGCACTCATTTTGCCGTCTATAAATGTCATGTGCTTGACAGCTTTTACGCCCCGTATCGTCGTAATGCCGCCGCCGTGCTTCACTGTCAGGACTGTGCATTCACTGTGGTGGCCAGGTGTATAGAGGATCTAAACAAAGTCATCTTGGTATCATCCTACAAGAAAGGGCTCCTAATATTCACCTAACTTCAGTTGGTTTGTCCAAAGAGCAAGCAAAGGGTTTTTCCTAGGATGCTATCCATTTATGTGAAGTCCTTTACACCGTCTGAGGTGTCACAGAAACTCACATTTCCATTGGTAGCCCCGTTGCTGAGTCTGAAACACTTTAATGTTTTATTTTTTAGAGTTTTTTTTGTCGCAGCTTTTTGGGAAGGCGACAGCTGTGGCTCTGATGAGTGGTATTGTGCGACAATAGCTCGTTCTCTACCTCCTGATTACCGCTACTACTGTGTTTGGACTGATTTTTTGTTGTTGTTGGTCACCTATTTTCTGTATCCTTTCACATCTTTTTGAAGTCTCACGGTTAGATTTTTCTGATTTATCTGGCAATACTTTGTGGAGCCATGATGCTGAAAAAGTTCTGTTTTTTTTATTTGTCATTTCAAAACCATGTTTATACACATAGACATATTGGGAATCACATGTGCACTCAGGGTCCTGCAATAGACTGGTGACCTGTCCAGGGTGTCCCCTGCCTTCACCCTGAGTCGGCTGGGATAGACTCCAGCCCCCCACGACCCTAGTGAGGATTAAGTGGTGTATAGATAATGGATGGATGGATGGATGTATACTCAGTTTAGTTTCAGTGATCACAAATCTTCTAACTTTCATGTCCTTGATTCAATTCAATTCAATTTTATTTGTATAGCGCATATTTACAACAACAGTCATCTCATAGCACTTTACAAAGGCAGACACAGAAACAGAAACACCCAACAATCCAAAACATCTGGATTCCCTATAAGCTTCAGCAGTCCGCAACAGTGGGAAGGAAACGAAAACCCCCGCAGGGGAAAAAAAACCTCCGACAGAACCAGGCTCAGGGAGGGACGGCCATCTGCCTCGACCGGTTGGGTGGATGTAGGATGAATTATACAATTTAGAATCACAAGTATTTTCACTTTTGTTGTATCTAGTTTCTACATTAGAGTCTGAATTTTTAACAAACTCTTTCTGGAGTATAGTGTTGTTGATTCTTCATTAGAGGAAATAACGTACCTTTCAACTGGGAGATGACGCAACTATAGAGCAGTTATGCAATTTTAAATGATATAATGTTTTAGAGGTATTGCATAGAAATGCATTTTCTGAACCTATGTCAACATCATTAGCTTAAGGTGATAATATAACATACAAGCTGCATTGTAAGGTGTTACCCTGAAATAATTTCTACCATGTGGGGTTCTGCCTGTCCACTGCTGATTGGACCTGCTGGCAGTGTGAGACTGACTCCCATAAGCACCGAGTGCATGTAAAAGAGGAGGCAAAAGGGCACACCAGAGCAGCCACAGCTTTTCACTGTGAGTGTCAAACTGGCCTTCTTCTTTTTTTTTTTTTGGGATACACCTGCGCCCCGAAATGGAACACTTCCATGCTTCATTTTAGAATGTCACACCAGATGGGAACTGGAGTTGTCCAAATGCCCCTGTGGTTGGTCCAGTTTTCCCTTTGATCAGTCCAAGTGCCACTCTGGTGTGACCTTAGGGCGAAAACACACTCTTACCCAAACCTTGCACGGAAAAAAATAGGTGCTCCTTTACCATTACTCCATCACCGTTTCTAATTTAGGTGGAAAAGATATACAGTTTTCCTGTTTTTTGACAGGTTTATCCCAAATAAACTGCATACTGGATGAAAGTATTCCTGGATTCATCAGCAAAACGATGCAATTGCAGTTTTCATGAAGGAATACAGATGTATTTTTCGGGGGCCTTAATAATAATGACTCCCCCAAACACATTTGTAATGTAAATGTACCATAAGACATGATGGAACACCTATTCTCTAAACGTATTTACAGTCAACTGCTCCGGACAAATGGGGAGACATTATTGAAAAAAATTAGCTCGTGTGGGATTCCATTATTTTGCTTTTTGCCGTGTCACACTGTTGCCTGGAACAGCGTGTGGATAATTGCTTTGAGAAATTTGTAGCTTATTAAAAAAAAGTTTTTATTAATCCTTTCCTTAAGTCAGATTGTACATTTTTCCAAGCAAAAGCTGCAGACGAATGCTCTCGACAGCAGAGGTTTTTCCTCCTTCTTTCAGAGCACACGGTCTAATCTGAAGTATGAAATGTCCCCACATTGCTCGACCACTAAATCTACTTTATTGTGTTATTTCAACCTGTCAGACCTATCGATCAGTGGATTAAGACAAAGATGATGTTTTAAAGCTTTGACTGAGGGTTTCATAGCTGTCCTGAAATCCAATACCAATAGGGGGTTCATAGATCCTGGCCGGGATTTAGTGCTATAGGCAGGATTGATGACACGGAGCCCAGACATAATAGTGGAGGTGCATGAGCCCCATCCCTCAACATAACTCAAGATAACAGTCTGCTTTTTATTTGGTTATTAGAGTCATTCAGTTGTCCGGTTATTTAAAACATCTAGCGGCGGCGCGTTGCTGTGCATCTCCATCGTAAATAATGTCACGGCTCTTCTTCAAGGGGAGAATAGATTTGTTCTAAAACTTCTTCTTCTTCTAAAATGCTGGGCTCGTCTTCCTGCGAAACTGCAACCAATATAAGCCGTATTACTCAAAGTCAGGGATGTAATCAAATTTGGATTATTTTATAGGCTCAAGACAACATTTGTCAGTGGCACCAGCGCAGGATTTATCACCACTTTAAAGTTAGTACAGCTTTTCAATATACACAGTATTAAATTTCAGGATGAGCGTGGCTTCTTCATTCGGTCTTTCAACTGTAATCAATGGACACTGTAATGCATAAGAGATCCACTAATGGCCAAAGGTAGCAGAAAGCCTATTGTCGGAGTGACATTTTAACTTTCATCGAATAAACACCGACAATACAGGGAAGATAAAACAATAATAAAAATAAAAGCAATAAGACGAATCTCCCGCACAAAGAGCAAATGAGACGCTGAAGTCGATAAAGCGTATAAACTCTCAGCCCAAACTCTGCCTAATGTGAGGACGTCGTGTCGCTCGGATCATTTAATGTGCAGTTTTTATATCGTCGAGTAACACTTTTGAGGCAAAACGGAGCTGAAAAAGAAGCAATGAACATGTATTTTGACCCAAAGCAGCGCCGCTGACTTCACCGGCTGTGTAGATAATATCTTCAGTGAAGCTGCTGGCGGCGTTTTATTTGAGCTTTTTATTAGTGCTGCTCCGCACTTTGCTGGCTGGAAATGCTGCGTGTTAGGATAAGGTGTACCCGCTTAGTCAAAAGAAATGAAAATTTTGAGACAAATATAACATCAGGCAGCTTAAACAGTCTATAAAGCATCTGGATTCCCCTTAGTTGACAAAAAAAATGAGAATTTGTTGTTGCACCTTTTGCATAATAGGCCCTGACCGGCTCTGCCTTTATTACTATCTGAGGTTCACAAAGCAATATGTTGTTTGTTGGGTCGGAATATTGGATTTTAAGGGTACTTTGGGTGGTTGCAATGTCAGTTTCATTTTTATAATGTTGTCATTTTGGTGTTTGTGGTCTGATGTTTTTAGTTTACATGCACTTACCGGCGTCCAATAGATGTGTTCTTTGGACAGACTTCACATTTGTATTTGTGAGAGGAAGTTAGTTAAGAATTCAGCTGTTGAGGTGCTGCTGGAATGTAATATTTTTTACCTTAATGACAATAACATGCTTTTCAGGAACTTCCCTTAGGTTTAGCCCGTGGTGGTGTTGTTGGGAAGAAGCCCGCTTGTGTTCAGAGTGCTGCTGAATATAAAGGTGAGATGTGCCACCAGTACTGTACAGCAAGGAAAGCATGGATTCAATTCAATTCAATTTTATTTGTGTAGCGCATATTTACAACAACAAGTCATCTCATAGCGCTTCACAAAGGCAGAGACAGAAACACCCAACAATCCAAAACATCTGGATTCCCTATAAGCTTCAGCAGTCCGCAAGCAGTCCGCAACAGTGGGAAGGAACCGAAAACCCCCACAGGGGAAAAAAAACCTCCGACAGAACCAGGCTCAGGGAGGGACGGCCATCTGCCTCGACCGGTTGGGTGGATGTAGGATGAATTATACAATGTAGTTTACAGTTTAAAAAGTTATTAGAATTTATTGTCCTTTTGTAACAGGAGGCATCATGGTGGGGGCAGCAGGATACAGAAGGTGAGGCCAGCGGCTGTAGTTCAGGAGCTCCAGATCCAGAGACATCCACAGAGAGAGCAGGCGCAGGAGAACCTCGGGGGGAGTCACAGAGTTAGTCATATGTAATGGTGATAGGCAACTATAGAAACATATACATACACATATATATAAAGAGGAAAGGAGAGGAGAGAAGCCCAGTGCATCATGGGAATCCCCCGGCAGTCTAAACCTATAGCAGCATCACTAAGCTCAGATGACTCCGAGCAGCCCTAACTATGAGCTTTATCAAAAAGGAACGTTTTTAACCTAATCTTAAAGGTAGAGAGGGTGTCCGCCTCCCGAACCCAAACTGGGAGCTGATTCCATAAGACAGGAGCCTGATAACTGAAGGCTCTGCCTCCCATTCTGCTTCTGGAAACTCTGGGAACCACCAGTAGACCTGCAGTCTGAGAGCGAAGGGCTCTGTTAGGATAATAATGGGGATTGTGTGTAAATGCACAGCAGTGTTACGAGGTTGTCCAGGTGTTGATCATACTGGGGCGATGGTGCATCATACAGCATCCTACTGATCAGCGTGCTGTGTTCACAACAGAGATCACAATCTGACGTTCCTGTAGCAAACCTGAAATTAATCTGACTGCTGCCACCGTGCAAAACAAGGAAGCGGTTGGTGAAGGCCTCACATAGCAGGGTCTCTCACCAAGTGACGATATTTTTCTACGATGTGGCCTGTCATCCACACCAAAACACAGAAAAACCCTGATTCTTCCAAAAACCTCCGACCAAAGTGAAGATCTGTGAATCCTCCGTTTATGCGTCTGCATGTGGACGTCAATAACCGGGTTTTAGGTTTTGAAACGTCACTGCCTGCGACAAAATATGTTCTTTACATCCCATAAGCGACCTGTGTTTACATTTGGAAACAGCGTGGACGCCCTCAGAACTGTGTTGGCGTCTCTGGTCCAGGCCCAGATACCGCTCCACGTACAACAACACAGGCGAAGGTTAAGGACAGTTATTTTCCGCCACCTTGCCATTCCACGTCCGAGGCATGTTCTCCGTCAGAGACACCGACGCCGGTTTTGGGTCAGACCGGGACGCACTGTCAGCTGGTGGGAGAACTCTGAGATGGAAGGAGGAATGACGTGACAATTTCCGTATGTCCTGATCGTCACTCCTTTTGTCGGAGTTATTACATCCTCACGTAGAATATGAATGTGCTGAACAACGCACTAATGTGGATGAATTCTTTTCCAAAAACGAGGTGGTTTGTACGTTAGTTTTTTTCTACACGGAGGAGGGAGGATATTCATTTTTTCAAAAACCCTGCCACGTGTGGACAAGGCCGAAGATGCAAAGCCCTCACTGGTGCTACTGGGTCGGCAAGATGGGGTTCAGTGAGTCCAAGAAAGAAAAAAAAAGGATCTTTCCAGCAGCTGGGTGAACCAGTTAGACACATGAACGTAGGTTAGTGATGAGAGGGGCTGAAGCTGCACCTGTGCAGGTAGTCAGCAGCAATCAGAAAGTGGGATAACATGTAAACATGCAACAGTGTTCTGGTTTCTTTTGGGGTTCTACAACTACGGATATGATGTTTACATCCACAAATACAAAAACGAGATCATTCAAAAACCCCAACAAAGCCAGGAGATGTAAAACACAAGGTTTCTCTGCTAAAAACTACCAAATCCTAAAACAACTTTACATGACATGATGGAAACTTCCATTAATAACACAACTGTGCTTGTTTTTTAGTCTTCTAGCTGCTGTAATCCCCACAAAACCAACAATAAGGGATCTGATTCCTCAAATATGAAACACTTGTCGGGTTACTTCTTTTAAACGGCCTCGCAGAGAAGGTTGCAAAACAAGTACGAAGCAGGAAGTCAGACGATTAAGCAACAGTTCATTGGCGGGCTAATCAGTTTCATCATGAATGTGTAAATCACAAACGTCTCCTCTGACATAATTAGCTTTGTTTGAAATACAACACTAGCGGCTGATTACATCACTCTGAATGGGTGTGTTTACTCACACAATCAGCATCGACTTATACAGGACATCAATATGTAAATATAGGACAAACATCTCAGTGCAATAACAAGAGCAGGGACGCAAAGTGCCTGAATAGAACTTCGAGGTGCGTACAGTAAACTATATTTGAGTATTTACGTTTTAATTATACTTAAATTCATCTATTTGACATCCAATTACACGTTTCTACACAATACAACACAGTATTATAGCTTTGTACAGTGTAGTTTTGTGAAATATAAGTCTGTGTACCTTAATTTTTATTTATTTTTCAGCGCATACTTGTGTACCTCCACCTATGTAACATCAACAATATAACCACACAACAGGCATGACTGGTATGTGTCACACTGCTACCATTCAGCGTTCACAAAATACAACATTTTGTTCAATTCCAGCTTCCACTGTCGCCCTGAAAAACCAATCTACAGCCTTTATTTACACAAAAGTTGAAAGATAGTTTAAGCATTTTTTTGTTCAAACAGGCTGTCAGGGATATTATCTACAGCAGCTCATTTTCCAGGCCAAGGGGAATGTAAAAAGAAAATGTGGCGCTTTCTGGTTTCAGTGGAGAGGAAATATTTCCTGGAGTGATTTCTACAGCGTCATAAAAAGCTTTATACGACTGTATCCTGCCTTTGTGAAAAGGTTTGGACAGCTTGTCTTTTTATCCAGAGACAGGGTCGTATACATCTGCAGCAGAAACAGTAGATGTGACTACGCCAAGCTCAGCTGTGTTTTGGGGGTCGTGTCCTCTGGATTTTCGAAGCAAATTTGGGGATTTTAAAGGACCTGTGGAGGCTTGATGCAGGATGGCTTCAGCATTTAAAGGAGCAACATGTGTGGAAATATACAAATTGGTATTCATGCATGTTTTGTCTTTTTAAAAATATATATATATATATAAATATATATTATTATTATTATTTTATTCCTCCTAAAAAGAAGGAATTTAAATTTACAAAAAATATATCTGAATATTTATTTATCTATTTTAAATAATCATGTATAGTATTTCTACACTATTTTACTCCTGGCACTATGAAAAAGACTTTATTTTATTTATTTTTTTTTTTAAGTAAGGAAAGTTAAATTTACAGAAAATATAAATGAATATTTACTAGTTTTTTTTCTTTCTTTTTTTTTTTTTTTTAACAAACATAAATAGTATTTCCACACTATTCTCTTTTTTATTCTTGGCACTGTGAAGGAGGCTTTTTTTTTTGTTTTTTTAAATTAAAGGACATGAAATTTACAAAAAAAAATAATAATAATAAACTGAATATTTACATTTTCTAACAAACATAAATACTATTTCCACTTTGCTTTCTTTTTTTTTTTTAATTCTTGGCACTATGAGGAAGATTTTTTTTTCATTAAAGGGAAATCAAATTTACAGAAAATACAAGTGAATATTTACAAACATATATATATATATATTTACACATGGGTTTTTGTTGTTGTTGTTTGTTTGTTTGTTTCTTAGTTTTTTGGGGGGTTAGTATTATTATTTTTTTTAATTTCTTACCCCATGAAGTAGACTTTCTCAGTAAAGGAAGTTCAATTTACAGAAAAATATAACAGAATATTTATATGTTTTACACACATAAATTTATATATATATATATTCCTGGCACTCTGAAGACGACTTGTTCATTTTAAAAAATACATTTACATAAAATGTAACTGAATATTTACATTTTTCACAAACATAGAAGCTGTTATCTAAGGAAAGCATTTCTGAGACCCTTAATCAAATCTGTTGTCGTTCATGCACTCGTCTAATAACACGCTTGTTTTTATTTTTTTTATAGATGGCCTGATTATGCATTGTTCTAATTGGATCTGATTAGGTGACAACCTGTCATGAACAACCTCTGCAGTTCGTTTGGTTGCTTCTTCCAGACGACTGCAGCATATGTTTTGTTTTTACTCTTGTATAATGAGACATTTGCATATCTGCAGATGTAGCCACGCAGAGGCTTGTAAACACGGCCGCGCAGGACGACCTATGCATATTTTTTTTTTACTTTACACGAGAGGGCAATACAAATTTGAAACTGGAAGGAGCAGCTCAGTGAAAGCAGACCTGAAGCTCTTCACTTGAATAGAAGTCTGTAAATTCAGGCTTCCACCACTGTCAATAGCCCCCATGAGCAAGGGCAAAGCATTTTAAATCACAGTGTCATTCGTCTGTGCTTCAGAAGGATTAAAGTTTGCGGAGAAATGTGAAGCGATAATGGGGCCAGGAGCTTGACAACTCTATTTCGGCATTGTCAAACCGACATAATTACTTCAAAAGGCACGTCCTCGGCCTCATCGCGTCATTTCCTCGGCAAAGTCTTGTGTCACGGCGCCGAAGTGAATGTCTTTAATAGGTTATGCAAAAACACGTCCCGTCAGTTCCCACTTTATTGGTCGTTTTCGGTCTTCTGTGAGAGTGACAGGCTGTGTTCCTCTCCGCATCAGTAATCTCAGTGATTCCGTTTCTTGTGTTTTTTTTTCTGTGCAGCAAATTTCATATGAGGCTATAATTCACTCAGTTTTCGTGATCCGTTTGAGCGAATCCATGAACTCTCCGCCCTCTGGACGTTTGGTACAGTAGTTAACCGCTCGTTCTGTGCGTTGTATGTTTTTTCAGCTTAATTTGATAGCAGAAAGCCACGGGGTTTAGAGTTCATTTGACAAAATAACAGAGCGCAGAAATCCAATATCATTATTATCATCATCATCATCATCATCATATCTCTCCCTGCTGGAGACTGGCAGCGGCATGGGAAAACACAGACCAATATGTAAAATGATTTTCTTATCTATCCAGAAGTGTACTTTTCAGTCGCTTCGACTTTTTGATTGCTTTCTGCTTTTGTGGTTATATGACCATAATTCCATTTGGCTAAAATGATAAAGCGGAGTTGGAGCTGGGCCTCCCTGTTCTTGAAATGTCATTTATGGTATTTTTATACAACAGGCAGTCAGCAGAAGGGAGAGCGGGCAGGTCAGCTGGGTTTTTTCTTTTTTTTTTTTTTCTGAAGCGGTTGAATAAGAGAGTCTAAGAGCAAAAGCGCTGCATTCGTTCATCAAGTTCCATTAACCCTTTGTAACCTGCTTCCAATGGATGAGACGGTGGGGACAAAATCATTGTGTGGTTAAATATATTTCAAGGTTTATCTGGCAGATGAGGGGGCTTCAGCAGCCTGAAATACCCAAATCAAATGGGCAGCTTGTACCGTTTTTTAGAGCACAATTAACTTTGGAGGGTTGTAGCGCCGAGGGATGGCAACAAAGATCACTGACGCACTTGTGCTTTTATCTGGTGCATTTTAAGGTTCGTTTTCATCCCAGATCTGAGCACACATGTCCTGAGAATTGTCTGAAAAGATGTTTGCAGAAGTATCATTACAGCATCGCAGCCCAGCTAGTGATGCTAGCATGCTAACAAGCTACGACAAGCTACTATATTATGATATAGACGATAGATAACGATGACGATGATGCATTATGATACTGAGCGGGTATAATTAGCAAGTTCACCATCTTAGTTCACTGTGCTAGCATGCTAACACTTGTTCATTAATACGAAACACCAGGAGCAAATGAGACTCAAGGGAATGTCAGTTTCGCGAGAATCTGGCCCTAAACCCGCTATCGAACTAATTCAGATACTCAATTAATGATGGTGGTGGATAAAAAGGGGGCCTCATCAAAGTTATTACAGTTCATAATGAGGGAGAAATGGATGTCTGTATACTGGAGGACTTGCACGGGGATCTTCTGGGACACAATGCAAAGCTCGCAGAGGTTTTAAACTTTGCTGTAATAAGCCGCAGGTCCCGAGACTTGGCGCTAACAAGAAGGACTGAGTCAACAGCTGAAAAGACGGTTTGAGCGAGCGAGTCTCACATCCAGACAAATGTTCCAGTTGTTGGAGACGGAAGAAGAGCTGCAGCATGTAGCGACAAGCGCGCTAAGTATTGATATACAACAGGCACCAGTCTGCCACCCCTGAGGCAAAAAAAAGAAAAAAAACCCACCTCCCCGATTGAAGTAACATCACAAAGTACTGCTTCTCGCATATAAAAAGCAAGATATTGAAAAATGTATGAAATGTGTATTTGCTGCAACTAACAATTGTGCTTTTCGAACACGTGGTTCTAATTTCACCGCGTTGCTACAGACTGCTATGCATCTCGTCAATAGTTCTACACTGTAAAATAAAGTCTTTTCATTCTGGTTCAGAAGAAGAAGACACTAAATCAATAGTCATTTATATTGCACATGTGTCAATGGCCAGAATGTTTGCAGGTCTGTGTGGAGTGGATGCAAACGGGTGGCGCAGGAGCAGGATTAAAAAGCAGTAGTGGTCAAGTTATTTAATTTAAAACTACAAGACAGGACGATTAAAGTAGGTGTGATCCATCCTCTGGGGACCATGAATACTGATGTAAATGTGCTAAGAGCTGCATTGATGTCAGTTATTGTGTTTTTAGCAGAACTTGACTTCGCCGACGTTATAGTTCTTCTTTCAGATGACATCGCCCAGGCTCAGACGTTGCTCACGCTGGTAGAGGAGAGTGTCTGAAAACTGGCCTTGAGTTAAATGCTAAGAAGACTGAGGTGATCTCCGTAAATTTGCCACTGACCGCGCTGCAATCAGTGAATGGTGTGCTTCTTGAGACGGTGGATGACTTTAAGTATCTAGGGTCTCGGGTAGACAACACAAACCAGGATACGAGGGTGGGCAAGGCACCGAAAAGCGTTGAACGGTATGAGTGTGGTGTGGAGATCAAGACTTTAGAGAGAGCTCAAGACCAGATTCTTCCAGGCGACAGTCGAGTTCAATCTCCTGTATGGTAGAGAATGCTGCTCCCTCTGGAGAAGTCTCTTGATGGTACCAGGATGCTCCGGGCTGCTCAAGACATCAGCTGGCGGGACCATGCTTCTAACATCACACTCTACGATGACCTGCCACGCATCACAGATCGTATCGCCTGGAGGAGACTTGCCGGCCACTGTTACCGCCATAGGGAGCTTCCTGCCAGCGTTCTTTGAGAGCCATCCCACGACTGGCGGAAGACCTGCCACCACCTTCCTGGACACCCTAAAGGGGGAATACTGGGGCAACCACCTCAGCTGAGCTCTCCGCATGCATGACCAACAGGATGGACTGGAACCAAAGACATGAAGCTCAGCTGGGGCCGCCATGATGATGATGATGATGATGTTTTTTTTTTTTAGTTCATTCTTATATTGAAAACACGTTGACCCATTCTTTAACACCTACTAAGCAAACCATTACTCCACCTTTAGTCAACTGAGACAAAACAAAGATTATTCTTCTTATCAAAATGGCCGGTGGGGCGGTTTACATTAACAGCTGGGATGATTCAGCAAAGTGGCGTCCACCATGTGTTCTGGCGGTCACAACTCTCTCTTTTTTTTTATACTTTCCTGCGGCCATTATCAACTTATTCAAACTGTCCCCAAAAGACCAGGTGAGAAGTGAGGGACTGAACTTACTAGAGGCACACTGCACCTTGATAATGGAGTGGGGCTGAAGCGATTAGCACACTAACAGCTTCACACGAGGAAGGAGGGGAATTCTCTTTGGGAGGATGCTGGGAGACGAAAAAAGAGGACGTGACCCTCCGACAGCACAATTCGCAGCACAACTGCCGGTGGTTTCAGGCACCCTGACACCTCCTGAAGGACTCAAACTAGAGGTGAAGGTGCTTCTAAAAAGTCTGTTTTTTTTTTTTTTTGCAAGAACACTGGGTTTTTATTTTAAACTCAACAAACCCTGCACCCGAGTAGCAATTATCTGTCATTTGCATGCATCCGTGCACACGATGTATAAGAAAGGCCTGGAGAGGTGGAACATAAACGCATGGATGTTTAATTATTACCTCCTTAGTCAGTCACATTACTCATCTCTTACCTTTTTTAAACAGCCGTGCCAAGAACAATGACACATGACGAAAATGGCTCCGCAAATGAAAAGAAAAATTACGTTCTTTACCAGGAGGTGTGAAGTAGCAAGATGCCAATATTTATGGCACCATAAATTCAGGCGGTGTGCCATTTTAATTCCAGTCATGCTTTCCATTTATGTGGATGTGGGCCTTATTATTTTTCAG
This sequence comes from Stegastes partitus, assembly GCF_000690725.1. Classification (NCBI taxonomy): domain Eukaryota; kingdom Metazoa; phylum Chordata; class Actinopteri; family Pomacentridae; genus Stegastes; species Stegastes partitus. Next base: position 17,950 of record NW_007577978.1, read on the forward strand.
TTAGTACCTCAGGGATTTAAAAAGCAGAGAATGTTTTAAAAAGGCACATCGTTTTGTTTACTGGCTTTCATTGGTTTTACTTAAATGATTATTTACTTTGCTTTCAATTAACCATCTCATTTAACAACTATGATGCCTTTTCTGCCAAAAAACACTTTGTTTAATTCGTGCTACATGGTTTTTAGACTATTATTGTTGACACAGTTGCAGTAATTACCGTTACACATCTTCTATATGGCTTCTTGCTGGGTACACATTTGGATAAGAATATAAAGAGGTATAATTAGTGAGGAAGCAACCAGTTTGATATAAACTTTCTGTTTCAAACTAACCCAACCTATCTGAAGAGAAAAGCCTTTATCGAGCAAACAAACAACTGTGGTTGAAATATTTTTAAAGTTTTGTTTTTTTACATTAATCTCAATATTAGTACTACAAATCCATGAGCACAGGAACTTGTGCGATCGCCCGAAGGCTAAAAAAGAGAAACTTTTTAATGCAAAAGCTCCACTTGAGTTGATCTCTGCTCTGCTCCTGATGACCCCTAAGGTTAAACAAAACTTTAAAATGCGCAGCACCTCCTCTTGAAAACATTAGGTTTTCCCTCTTTGTTTAGCTATATAATATTATACGGGATGAGAGGAAAATACTCTGTTTAAACAGTAAAAGATCCTTGAGATCCATGAGAAAATATCAAACTGCACAGATGTGAGGGGTGAGTTTCTACAGTGGCAGCAGAAGAGAACCGTCTTGTAGCTTCTACACGGATTCTTCCACCAAAACAGTTAGGTGCAGCTTTTGATTAGCCATGTGTCCTCCATGTGACGCCCTGCTGGCTCTAAACAACACTGTACCGAAGCTCAAAGCGGTTCAGCTAGTTGTCAGTGTGCCACGGTAACCACCAGTCTTACTGTATGTCATCTTCTGCCTGCAGGGCCTTCCAATAAAAAGTAATAATGACAATGGAGAAGATTGCAGCACGAAGCGACTTTTTGACATGTGTTCATCTTTGACATAGAAAAGGAACAAAGTGCAGGCAAAAAGGAGGACTTCATCGGTGCTTCACTCAGAGATAAGTCTATTATCTTGCTTGATTGTGATCTACAATGACTGACACCCACCTTCCATTGCTGGGATACAAAAAAACTCGTCTCCGTAACGACACACACACATTGTGATGCCGACGACTGGTATTTCATGGTGCTTTCCTCCCCCTGCTGCATTAGAGATGTTTGTTTCATGGAATCACTTGGTCGAGGTGGTTATGTATGTAATCAGTGTTTCAAAAGGAAGAGAAATGAGGAACAACACATCAATAGGAGGAACGGCATCGCCCGTGTGTTTGATAGAAATTCAGCACAACCAGATGTTGAAACATGTTACGTTGTGATACGATCCAATTAAAGATACACCGTTGTACAAAAGAACAAGAGATTGAAGCAGGTTGATTGATTCTGTTGGGCAGAAAAAACAAGCTGAGAAACAGGATATTTGTTGTTGTTTTTTTTTTGCAAGTCTATGCTCAATTCTTTGTTTAAATCTGTTGGAGGCGTGGAAAAAAAAGGATGCAAAAATGACCATTAGATGTTGTATTGAGGTGTGGAATCATTGTGCCTGATGTCAGTAAGCCTCACAGAAGTCTCTGTCTTAGTGTGCCTTTACTAGTTAAACTCCTACATTACCACCTGCTTGCGAACACAGAACTGCTTGCCAGTATTAAAACAGTAAGATGCTCATCCTGGTGGCCCAACCAGGTACTGCAGACAATCTAGAATACTTGAAGAGTGTACTATCCAGGTAAACACTGAAGCTGTGGTCCATAAAACCAAGACAGTGAGGTGAAAGATGATAAAATGCTCCTCATTGTCACTCCACTTTGGTCTGGCAAATGGTCTTATATAGCAATGTGTTTCTAATTCACCCATTCATACACATATTCATACACCAATGGTGACAGCCATTGGGAGCAACTTCGGGTTCAGTGTCTTGCCCAAGGACGCTTCGACTGTGGAGGGGCGGGGGATCGAACCGCCAACCTTGCGATTGGAGGACAACCTGCTCTACCACCTGAGCCACCGCCACCCACTTTAATCATTTGTTCCACTGTTGACATGAAAATATTGATTGTCTGGTGATTGATATGTTAGGTGGTAGGCAACAGATCATTTAGGTTCTCTGGGTTCTGGGTGGGGCCTTCGTGTATCAGGCTTGTTTTGGTCCATTGTGCTTGATCAGAATGGGATGTGGGCAGTTTGGAGGCTGGATCAACACTTTGAACTCTTGGATATGTGGGTACCTGAGGAGTTTTTGTGATGTGGTAGGATGCACTGTCTTGTTGGGGGAGGCAGGTGGTGTTGGGGAGTGCTGTCGCTATGGGGTGTGTTATTGGTCTGCAATGGTGTTTAGGTGTTTAGGTTAATGTAAGGCCCAAAGGTTTCCTGTTATTATTGATCAATGGAACTTAGTGGTTTTAATGTTATGGCTGACGGTTGCATTTCCTGGTCACCTCACTGAGTTACGCCTCCACTCACGTCACCCAGAGAGACCGTCTGACCGCACTCTGGCACCGCTTACAGCAGAACACGAGAGCACGCTGACACTTTCGGAGTCATTGAGCATTTGTGTTCTAAAACTCAGCGTGTTGATCAGATTAAAAGCTTAAAATGATGACACACACTGAGTGCTAATATGTGGAAACTAAGAGCCCCATTTATGACTCATTCATAAATTTTCTGCAATGCGTTTCTGGACAATAATTGCACTTTGCTCAGGGACCTCTCCGATTGTCGCCACATTCCCATGCTATATCTGTCTCTTTCATTCTCACTCTGCTCGTGTCAGCCATGAATAATTGATAATCCAATGCGATCTTGGGCTTTAAGAGTTTGAGTGCTCTGTATCTGTCTCATAATGATTAGTGAAAGGGTCACACAGCTCAAGCCCCTCGGTCGCCAGCATCCGCCCTTAATCCTCCTTAATCCTCAAAACAATGGGCTCCTCCATGCAGGGAACTGTGACAGATTTTTATCATCCTGCTCAGAGGGATCAGTGTGCCTTCACACTGCCAACACAACAATGATAGCAGTTTAGAACTGCCTACCCTTATAAATGCCAAGTCCAACGTTACACATGACACAAACCACAGAAAGTGCAGGTAGTGAAAATGCAGACAAGACTTGTGTTATAGAGACACCCCGCTCTCTCCTCGGTGAGATCTGGGATTCAGGGTTAACATGTTTACCTCATCCAACCTCCTCTATGGTCAGCACACTCACATCATGTTTCATATGGAGGGATCAAGGCTGGCTTGTGCTCTGTACAGCCAGAAGGGCTGGCTTTGGTGTTGGCTTTGGATTCAGACCAAAGAGCTGAGGTGATTCAGAATGTGGGAGAGAACCAGTAATGCGATACAGAGTCTGGACGACCGAAATATCCTCAGAGGAACACAAAATGAGAAAAGTGCAACAATCAGACATGTGTTCAGACAGACAACAGCTCTACAGCGCTCGTTCCTGTTAGAATGCTTTAAAGGGCCACGGCACAACACATGTGCTTTAGTAACTTGGGTAATTTTGTATTTTATAATTAAAAACCCACACAGTTAACTTATGGCTCGTTTCATGATTTTTATATTCAACAAGTGATGACTGCTTGGTTACCAGCATGTTAAGTAGTAGCAGTAGCGGTGGGATCACAGATCTTGGGAAGCAGTCTCGTAGCCTGAAGCTACATGAGCCAAACCAAGACGTCAGAAATATGATGAACAATGCCTACAAGCTGAGTGTTACTCAAGTGGCCATGGTCTCAGAGTGTAATCTGAAAAGATCACGCATTAAACGTCTGTTTTCAGTTCTTATTCTCTTTTAGCTTCCGTGTTCTAGTGGGTACTGCAGAACTGTAAACCAGTACCGTAACCCATCATAGACAGCCGTATTGATCAATAATAGATGAACTGATAACATACAAAAGCAGAGATCTGGCTGGTAGGTGTTCATTGATACAGAAGACTTTGTCCTGGTGGCCCTTTGCTAGCTACACTTCCAGAATGCACTCTGTTTGTATGGAGGCTGTCACAGTCAGGAAGTGTCTTCTAACGCTCAGATTATGGAAAGAGGAAGAAGTGTTGAAGCATTAGTGAAGCAGGGGCCGGCTATGGACGGTCTGCTTGCTCATCGGGAATCCAAAGAAAAGTTTGGCTTTTTGGGTTTTCAGCTCTGTTTAAAATTCATAAGATCCTCACTGTGACGACCAACGCTCAAGAGCTCAGATGGTGGACCCAAACGAAGGAGGGAGGCAAAGGAAAACAGGTTACAGGAAATGTGGTTTGTTCACACAGTGAGGGTTTTTAGAGGAGGGGAACCAGGTGCGGGGTCCTGTGGAGGGGTTCCAGTCGTGGTGGGTGGAATCCGGGCAGGTGGCCGTCGGTGCTGAGGCGCAGGGAGGACGTCGTGAGGGGAATTCGGTGCTCAGGGGCTCGTGAAGATGTCCGTTTACCCGTGGTGGTGTGTGCTCTGTGAATCTACCCGTGATGGTGCTCGTGGCTGAAGGTTCTCGTGGAAGAAACTCGGCAGGAAAAACGCTGAAGCAGGAGCCTGGAGAAAACGCTGGAGGCACAGAGAAAAACAACATTACACTAGTGAAACTCGAAAAGCTTAGCTCAACGCTGTGTACTAAGCGGCCGGACTGTACCACGGTGGGCAAATCACAATCCTCTGGCGCTGGAGTCCTGTGAGCCGCTCCTATTTGAAGGACGAGCGGCTGATGAGCTGATGAACTACAGCTGCCAGCGCCAGAGCGTTCTCCTTGGATTGGCTCCGCCCAGACTGCAAGAGAAGGAAAAACACACACACGCCCACCACAGCACCAAAACAGACAAAACCAAAAACCTACATATAAAATCACACTCACCTTACCATGCTAAGTGTTATGATGTATCATATGTTGTGAACTGGTGGTATATAAATAGCACCCACCAGTCACTCAAAGCAGCCTCGCTCTTAATTATGCATAAATTTAAGCTTCAGTTCAGCCACAGTTTTAACAGGTGAGGTACATAGAAATTCCCTCTGCATACAGTTTTAATGAACTGGCAGAGTAACTGTAGAACCCTAAAATGTTTTTTTTGTACCAAGCTGTAAACATGTTGGACATTTTAACATGCGGGTCTAGTTGTTGGAACGCCTCAAGAGGTCATCTGACAGTTTTTGGCACTTCCACCACGGCTTCGTTGTTCAGCACCGGTGGTCGCTACTTGGTGATGAATTCATTGGAGACTTTACAGATACCTATTCACATGAACACAAAAGGTCACCGACTTTCTGTTTATCAGTGATAACAATGGATGTTTAAGCACCTTTTTTTTCCTTCTGCTAGGTGTAGGTGGCACCGACTGCTTATATCTGAATGAAATGAAAAGAAAAGTACTTTATTTATCCCAGAAGTGAAATTCAATCATGTAAAAGCTCACTTTTTTTTTTTTTTTAATCAATATAACATATATTCTATACAACAACAACAACAATCATTCAGTCAGTCAGTCAGACTTGCCCTTCAAGGCGATGGCCGTTGGCAGGAAGGACTTCCTGTATCTCTCCGTTCGACAGCGAAGCTGACGCAGCCTCCCACTAAACCCACTCTGTTGGTTCTTCACTGTGTTGTGGAGAGGGTGAGAAGAATCCTCCATCGTCTTCATCATCTTGTGCAGCATTCTTTTTTGAACAATCAGCTCCAGTGGTTCCAGAGTTATCCCCAGCACAGAACCAGCTTTCCTGATCAGCTTCTTTAAGTCTCTGGTTCTGATGCTACTGCCCCAGCAGATGGCTGCAAAGCTGATTGCACTTTCCACAACAGACTTATAGAAGATCTGCAACATCTTGGTGCAGACACTGAATGATCTCAGCTTCCTTAAGAAGTAGAGTCTGCTCTGATCTTTCTTGTAGATGTAGTCAGTGTTGCATTTCCAGTCTAGTCTGTTGTCCAGCTGAACTTTGTAATTCTCCACCACCTCCACCTCCTCTCCCAGGATGTAGACAGGACTATTCCCGCTCCCCCCGAAGCCAACAACCATCTCTTTAGTCTTGCTGGTATTTAAGATGAGGTGATTGTTACCACACCATTTCACAAACTGACTGTCTATGACATCAATGGGCGTAGTAAAAACTGATCCTGGAGGCAAATGTGTAATTTGTGTTATTTGGCGACACAGAGAAACCAGACGAGACCCAATGATGGTACGCAGGCCACAAACGTTTGCCATGACTTAGATATTAAAGCATGTTAAATTAAGTCAGTCTGGATTTGGTACAGCAGAGAGGGCACATCCCAGAGCACTGGGAAGTCCCTCACACAGACACTAATACAGTAAAGATAAAGTCAAATGGTAATAGTGTGTAACAGTCAGACTGGATTAGATCTCTGTGAGCACTAAAACACAAAAAACATTTCTAACTGAGAAGTTCCACAAACAATAAAAAACTATTCTAAAATCCTGCCTCCCCCGTCTTCTAAACTGTGTTGTTTTGGCTTCTGATAACCATTAAATCCATAAATGTCTTTTGTCAAACTGGCCTTTCCGCACTTAATTTCATCATCTCACGGATACCTGTTGCAACACAATCAGACAGAAGCACTGTTTTCAGTCTGAACCCCCGGTAATGATGCAACTGACCCAGGACTAAAAGATGAACTAGATGAGCCTGATGAAAATTAAATCAGCGTGTGAAAAAAAATAAAAATACAACAACCCTCATCTATGGCATTTGTGTATTCTCGACAATTACTACGCTTCATAAAACAATTCCCCAAACCTGCAGTTACTCAGACGTGTCAGTGGACGTATTCATACAGAGTTTACAAAGTCATTATGATTACTTCCCACATGCCTAAATTATACAGCACCAATTGCCAGGCCTTTTGACCCGCCCGGCGGCATACTGTGAATACTCTTAACGCTGTATTCGGGATTCAAAACAGCTTCCACCCTTGAGCATTATGCAAATCTTTTCCAGATAGCCATATCACTGAAATTGTATATCACACTCATACGCACACACACAAAAAAAAACTGTGACTTTTTATATCCGTACCTGAAAAGTGCAAAAAAGCATCCATAAGGAAAGAGCTGCACGGAGACGCACAATAACGGCCGTTATTACTTGGCATTTGGCAGTGACATCAATCAGAGCCAGCCATTCTAAGCACTGTGATGGTACATAACTACTCAGCCAGAGAGCTGATTTAATAGAGCATGGTCTGATAAAGTCCCTGCAGAGATCACTTCATGGCCAATAGGTTGTTCAGGCAGCTAATTGGTCAAAAAATAAAACCTCTCACAGGAATTGGATCCAATGTTATCACAGCGAGTCTGGCACACTATTAATGAGTTGGCTCCCTTTAGCCCCCTCCTTAACTATATTTCTGCATCGGGCCGTGCATGGGGACTTGTATTTGGGCATAATTATGGTGATGATGACCAAATGTTTACCTTATAAGCAGAGTCTGTTCTCAGGAGGGTTTCTGCAGACGGCGTACAGTTGTAATAACAGGGAGAGTAATGATGCAGGCACACCACCTCAGCTGCTCGCCGTTTTTTTTCCTACAGCAGGTCATCCAACACTTTTATCGATCCACATCCACCTGTATCTACAGACATATTTAAAAAAATCTACGGGGACTGAGTTTTCTCATCCCTTTGGTTTTTAGCAGGGTAACTAATAGTTAGTGTTTGCTGGACACGGCGGCATTAAAGAGAATCACAGCCTCAGCGCTGTCAGTGTCACTTCACACATTGCGCTAAAGTGGCTGGATATGACTCTGAAATGCAGGTGTGATTTTACAGCAGATTAATGGTTTTAGGTGCACATCTTGATTCGAGCATCTGTGCAATCTCAAGTATATATATTACAGCGATCCTGACGGGTTTGCGTTAGTGAGGAGATGCATTGAATTAAGTGCTCTCGGCGTTGAAAAATGACAAATGCATGGGAGGAGAGGTTGTGTGTGTGTGTGTGTGTGTGTGTGTGTGCGAGAAAACGACCCATAAAAAGAAAAAGCTTTTTCGGAAACAGTAAAAAATGTGTTGTGGAAACGCTGCAACAGTGAGGAACAACAAATAAAGTCGATGGTGCTTGAATAATGCAGCTTCACTGTGAGGATAGGGCTTCTGGAGAGCTGCAATCAACACAGGTAATGGTATGTTGGCTGCAAACCCCAACCTGGCTGCTTGCATGTAACAGGTGGGTTTTAAAGTGAGGGCACCTTTGAGTTTGGCTGAGGAGCAAAACGAATGTAAATCATCACTTAGCATACGTAGGGTCAAAACCATCCATGTTACTTCACGAGCTAATACACCACAACAGCTTATAAGGATCTGAAGAGTTATAGAAAACAACATAAGGAAGCTAACAAGGCATTTTTAGCATTTTTGTTTGGTACTTGACCAATTAACCATCCATCCATAGCAATAGCTGTAAAAGACGAAGGCCTCATCCACACGTAGCAGGTATCTCACAAAATGATGATATTTTTCTACAATGTTTCCTGTCATCCACACGAAAACGCAGATTTACAGCATTATAAATGATTCTTTCAAAAACCTCCGACCAAAGTGAAGATCTGTGAATCCTCCGTTTATGTGGACATCAATAATCAGGGTTTTAGGTTTCAAAACATCACTGCCTGCGACAAAATATGTTCTTTACATGACATATGAGACCTGTGTTTACATTCGGAAACAGCGTGGACGCCCTCAAAACGGTGTCGGCGGCGTCTCTGGTCCAGGCCCAGATACCGCTCCACGTACAAGAACACAGGCGAAGGTTAAGGACGGTTATTTTCTGCCACCTTGCCATTCCACGTCTGAGGCATGTTCTCCGTCAAAGACACCGAAGCCGGTTTTGGGTCAGACCAGGACGCACTGCCAGCTGGTGGGAGAACTGTGGTTAGGTGTGGATGAATTCCTTTCTAAAAACGAGGTGGTTTGTACGTAAGTTTTTTCTAGACAGAGGGAGCAGGATATTCGGTTTCACAAAAACCCTGTGACGTGTGGACAAGGCCTAAGAAGTACAATGACTCAACACTGCAGAACTGTTCTAATGTTATACTAATAGTAACTACAGTAACTACAGTAACGCATTTATTTATATAGTGCCACTTCACAACATCTAACGGCAAAACTTTACAATGTTATATGTTTAAGAGAAACCCAATGATTCCATTTGAGCAAATACTTCCCAACAATGGGAAGGAAAAACTCTCTTTTAACAGAAAAACAGCAACTCAGGACCAAGGTCAGGGAGGACAGACATCTGCCTCGACCAGTTGTGGTAAGAGGAGAGCAGGGAGGACGAATTATAATTCTTCTCACATTATATATCACTTGTTATCATAAGTGGCTGGTCATTGGGGGTTAGGATAAACTATAACACCTTGTGTAACAATAAGTCAATTTATTTTTATTTATAAATCACCAATTTAGCTAATAGACAAGGCATTTCATTCTGCAAGGTCAAGACTTTATAATATCATACTTTAGAGAAACCCAGCAATTCCATCTCAGCAAATATTTGGTAACAGTGGAAACAAAAAACCTCCGTCAGAACCAGGTTCAGTGAGCCTCTACCTCGACCAGTTGGGGTGAGGGGAGAGCAGAGAAGAAGATAAACCGTAGTAGGAGTAGGAAATTGATTCTGTTACTTCTTGTAAAGAATCATCCATCCATCATCTATACACCGCTTAATCCTCACTAGGGTCTCGGGGGGCTGGAGTCTATCCCAGCTGACTCAGGGTGAAGGCAGGGGACACCCTGGACAGGTCACCAGTCTATCACAGGGCTACACTTAGAGACAGACAACCAAGCACACTCACATTCACACCTACGGACAATTTAGAATCACCAATTAACCTCAACATGTTTTTGGACCACGGGCTGCAAAGTGGCTCGGTAATTAGCATCGTCGCCTCGCAGCTAGAAGGTCGCCAGTTCGCTTCCCGGTGAGGACACTTGGGATCTTTCTGCGTGGAGTTTGCATGTTCTCCCCGTGCAGCGTGGGTTCTCTATGGGTTCTCCGGCTTCCTCCCACAAGGTCCAAACTACATAAACTCCACGCAGAAAGATCCCGGGTGTGACGCGAGATGGCGACCTTCTTGCTGCGAGGCAACAGTGCTAAACACCGAGACACCTTGCAGCCCGTAAAGAATCACATCTAGCCTAATTTTGCAAACAACATACCCTCAGTGGCTACTTATACCTGACCAGGTAATGCTACAGCAAAACAGCACCTATATGAGTGAGTGAACTGATAAAGGATGGAATTTATTGCTTAGAAATTGGATGTTTTTTTGTGAGAGGAAAATTGTGGCTATATATATATATATATATACATCTAATACACATTACCAATCATATTAATCACAGTCGACATCATTCTTGCTAATATTTCCAAACATAGACAAGAATATTAGAAATATACCAAATACATAAAGCCTAAACATGGTAAACAACACTATAGCATTGCCTGTACTCAGTAAATATCTCGCCTGATTAAAATGTTCATTAAAACTAGACCAAAACTAATATATATTGTGTTTAAAAGCCTCAAACTAAATCAAAACCAGGTGCTACAACTAACACTGGACTTCAAATATGCTGATACTACCACTTGATTTGAAGAAAACTAGCATCTATCAATATATTTTCATGGCATTTGGCTGGTATTTGTTCATATTCTATCTGTTCATCAGTGGAGAATGCCTGACACGTCACCCCACAGCATCCTCCTCATCCGCCTCACCCCTCAGCACATCACCTCTCTGCCTTTACATCTCCATCTCCGGCTCCTCCCCCCCTCTCTCTCTCCCCTCTCTCCCGTCGACTCCCCCTCATCTCTCCTCTCCCGTCGTGCCCACCGCGGCGTGACAGGTGACTGACGACGCTAACAATAGTGGGTGCGGCCGCCCCTGCTCGCTGGAGCACGAGCCGCATGATAAATTACCCTCATCAGTTTGTTTTGCCAACAGCCCACACAGGTCACCACCAAGGCCGGTCGTGACATTTTGTTGCATACTGTATATGCAAATACCTGCCAATCAATTAGCACGCCGCTCCCCCGCCGCTCCCTCCACTGCCCATTGTGATTAAAATGAATTGATTGCGGGCTAAAATCAACACCAGCCAGCCTGCCAAAAAAGCCCAGGGGTCAGCGGGACACGACGGGAGGAAATGTAACGTAGCGCTAGTTCTTCTCTTTATTCTTTATCGCCATCTCATAACTGCGGGCATAAAACACAGTGAAATTTGCTGAAAATGAGAAAAACCGCAATGTAAACAGACTGAGTAATAAATTTGAGGGAGGCTGTCGGGGCTTTCCGAAGATCAGGTTGATATGTGATGGGAAAGTGATGGTGGCAGCAATATTTTGAGCAGCCTGAAGCCGGTGGGTTATCTCAGCAGACTCACGTGTGCTCTATATGCATGAGTGTGTCTTCACATGTGTTTCTATGGTGCACACTTGGGTTTTTTTGTTTTTTTTGTACTTCGCAATGACAAGGCTGACGGACAAAGAGCAAGCGCTTTGCAGGCCTCGCTAAGAAAAAATACAAGCAGATTTGATTTAGCATCGAGGGCTTAAAAAGCAGGGTAAACATCTCGCTGATGGTTTACGGAGAGGCTGATTAAAGTGAGAACTTATCATTCAAAACCATGCCCGCTTACATAAACAGTGTTTGCACAGGAAGTGTCGAGAGCGAGGTAATAGATTCTAATTCTAAAATGATAGCTTCCTTTAAAACCTGTTAATTTGGAGTGATTGCCACCATTTCGTCTTCTTCTCTTTTTTTTTTTTTTTTCATAACAGCTGCGTAACAATAAAGGGTTTTCATGTGAGAGGCGACGCTTTCATAAACAGCCTTATACACTAAATCTAATATACAGGAGAAAAGCAACGCTGCTGCAGTCGTAAATGTTTTGCTGGTGAAGTACGTGAAGAAAAGAACGACTAACGTATCTCACAGAAGCAATAAGAAACGAGCATCCTCAACATCCCGATTTTATCAAAGTATGTGTAAAAATCAAACTTGGAGCTCCATGTTTTATAATTGGGATGTGTGTGATTAGACAACTAGATTATTAAATGTTTCTGATCAGCACCAGAAATGCTAATCTAGTATGCTAGTTACAGTAGTTGGGGGCCACAGCTGTGACAGAACAATGTGTACATGTATTCAGAATTGGCACGTAAATGGGAAAAAAAAGGATGCAGTTCCCCAAATAGCCACTAGAGGAGGATTCCAAAAGCGAGTTAGTCCCCATAGACCCCTCAATGTTACTCGGTTGCTGCTTGAATGTAGCAGGGAAATATTTAACAAGCGCCGATGCAGTTTCTCTACCATCGTCTTCGCTGCTACCGCTGCTATTTGCTAGCGCATTCACCTCTAACTGTTAGCAGCATTTGCTAACACACCCGCATTGACAAAAAATCCTGATGAGGACCCTGAATGTCATCTGCCTCCGCAAAAGCAAACATACAGCAGTGTTTCCACTCTCTGAGGGTTTCTCTCAGCAAACGTAGCCCATCCAGCTTGATGTGGAGGGGGCAGAGAGTAGTAGGACGGTCCTGTTGGTCTGGAGGGGTTAGCCTTTAGCCTAGCATGGATCTCTCTTCTTCCTCCTTTGTTTACGTTCTCACCGTTTGCGCTTCCTTCTCTCTCGGGTAACTGTAGTCTCCGATCGGACTCCATGTTGGTGTAGCATGTCCACATCACAACTGAGCGCCGCAATTTTAGCAACATTCATTGCCCTGATGTTCAGCAAAGTCTCTCGGCTGTAGGTTTTGCGGAATGAATGTCTGGGATAGACAAGATACTCAAAACTTTCACTCTCGCTGTCTCCTGAAGGGGGCGCTGCGTCTACACGTGCCGCCATCTCTATGGAAACGAAATGAATGTTAAACAATCATCGGTTTTTCACATCGGCTAAATTTGCTCATCGGTCGATACCGATATATGGGGAAAAAATACAAATATTAGCCGATACCGTTGTGGTCGCCAATATATCAGCATCCTTAACAAAAACAACTTTAGTCAATATCGCTAATTTCCCTTTTTACGGCAACCGTACAGGGGATTTTTTAAAAAATTAACTCCCCTTTTCAACTGTATCAAGGCTTAAAGTTATGTCTGAGCCACAGATGGGTACTGTCATAGGACAATATGTTATTATGTTGTGCTCGCTTTTGACTGTTTCTTCAATATTTTATTTTTTTACTTTAGGAGTAGTCATCTAGTCTAAATCCAATTTTCCGAGTAATTGACAGAGAAATTAGTCATTTGGAACATTCCTCCTCTATAATAAGTGTTTTTGTCCCAAGTGACCTGGATGAACACTGAGCCTCATGTGGGTTACAAAAATTTTAATCAGTGCCTCACATGGCAGCAAATAATGATATAATAGTGCAGCCAGTGCTCATAGTTCCCAAGTTCTATTCATACACAAGATGACAGTATAGATTACAAACGCGGGACCAACTCCTGTACTCTTGGGTTTTTTAACTAAATTCCTGAATTGTTGCAATTTATTTAAATTGGAGGAAAGTGTTGCCAATTTGGCGACACTGTTTGCTATTTAAGGAGCCTATATAGCGCATAAATAATAAAATCAGAGTGACTTGTGATCAGACAAATTCACAAACAAGCAAGATAGAAACAAGGGAGTGAAGCAAATAAGGAAAATAAAGAGTCAGAACTGCAGCAGGTGAAAATCAGAATAATGACGGTCCAGAGAGGACGAGTGGATAGACTGTAGGTGATGAGCAGAGGGAATTAAAACCAATACAATCCATGGATGCAAGCCTTTGTAATTAAAATACCACAAAACCCACTCTAGTTCCAAGCAATGTACTTAGTTATGCAATCAAAATTATGTTTTTGAGATGATAGGGCAGATAAAACCTTTTTTTTTTAACCGACTGGTATGAGCACAAACCTGAACCCAATCCTTTGTCTACAGCTGCTGTTACACAAGTGTTGTAAAGGGGGAGCACAATTTGTGGCAGGATGTTTTTCTTAACCAATTATAGCCAGTTTTATTCATCAATTAATTAATAACGCAAATGAGCACTCTAAACATTTCTTCTGAGCTGATTTAGTTTCTTTATGCAACAGACATTTTTTTTTCTGTTTCATACGTACCATTGAAATATAGGAACAGTGCCGAGCTGAGCTTTTTGCTGAAGGTCATCACAGAGGTCTTTGTCATGGTGCCTGTTGCTAGCTAGTGATCTCTGCTTGACAACAGAGAACAGAACAGCCTTTAATCCAAGTGACCACCCCCTCTGGTCACGGCAGTAATAAACAATAAGAGGCTCCACCTGGTGGGGCAACGAGGTACTACAGCTAGTCAACAATGTATTTTCCATCCATCCCTTATCTATACATCGCTTAATCCTCACTAGGGGGGGCTGGAGTCTATCCCAGCTGACTCAGGGTGAAGGCAGGGACACCCTGGACAGGTCACCAGTCTATCACAGGGCCACACTTAGAGACAGACAGCCAAGCACACTCACATTCACACCTACGGATAATTTAGAATCACCAGTTAAACCAAGAACCCAGAGAGAACCCACGCTGCACGGGGAGAACATGCAAACTCCACTTAGAAAGATTCCGGTGACCAGACCGGGACGCAAACCGGCGGCCTTCTTGCTGTGAGGCAACAGTGCTACCAACTGCACCACCACTTAATCTTAATCACCAAGAAAAAAAAACCCCAAAAAAACATTGTGAAGACCTTTACACAGAACTTGTGATGGCTGATATTTTTTGCTACTTACCGTTACCACACGTTTACTATTTCCACGTCGGCCAGATCTTCTCAACATGTGCCATCTTGTAGCGCTTAACATAGAAAGGTGAAGACCCTATGAATGTAGGGTATAAAGATGATTTTTAGTGTTTTAGCTAAAACGGTCTCTTGCCACAGTGTATTTTCATGACTTACTCTGCAGGGTTCTGTCTTCCTTTTTTGTGCTTGTAGACGTGGGCAATTTTTGTGCATAGTACACCACTTCACCTGTAACTACAACAAAACTTTAATGTTTTCTATGCAGATGCCAGAACCTCAGCAGAGCACACTCTTGGCTCTGAGCTATGCTAAAAAACCTCCCTTCTTCATCCTCCCTTGTGCATCTTGGCCTCCCTATGATCTCCATCAATGGTTTCTGCAAAAGCACATTGTGTAGGTCCCTCGCATCCACCTCCAGTCTTACTACAACACCACCGTCTTCTACAGCCGTTTTACGCCAGGAGGAGACAAATCTGTAGGTGTTCTCATTTTTTTGGGCCTTGAAATAACTCCTGTGGTGCTACGCTATCATAGATTTTCCAAGTTTTTGCTGTTAGTTTAGCAGAAGCTTAGGAGCAGCCTTTAGCAGTCGGGCGTTTGCATACAGTAATTGCAGCGCCTGGTCGGGGTTTAGGTATAGACATGACGGTTTCCATCTCTCCTAAATTTGACTGGAGATTATCTTCAACCCCATTAACCTGAAAGCTTTATTCATTTTTAAGCTTATGGCTTCATTTGCAGTCTATCAGTGGCAGATTTTTATTTTATGAGACATGTTTAATCAAAGAGGCCTCTGATTAAAAGGAACACTGCATGATCCATCTGATCTCCTTATGGGGTTTAAGAGTCAAACATGCCATCTTTCTTGCTTTTTTTTTTTTTTTTAACTTGTACAGCTCTAAAATAAAGTGCAAAACCAGTTCCAAACAATTTTCTTTCCCCATTTACTGTTTGTAATTAGTGGCTTCAAACAGTTTTGGCTGCTGTCGTCTTTGTTTTGGATTTTACTCATAGTATTTATTGCTGATTCTGTCATGTCCACCATCTGCTGTGCAGCTCTAAATGTCATTAACAGACAGACCTCCAGCCGCATTGAAATTTTCAGCCATTTGCTCGCAGCACTCTTTGCAGCAGCACTTGGACAACCTTTGAGATCGTACTCCAGGCTGCAGTCACAGCTAAAAATTCAAATGTGCTGCAAGTAAAGTTGGTATAAGATCGGAATCAACTGGAAGGAAAATATTAGTCATCCATGTTCCTTCGCTTTACTAGTTCAACCTCCTCCACATAATCCTTGCACATATCCTTACAAACTTTTACTTTTATTTGAAAATATCCTCTGCTGGATGGGAAGATTCTCAAGCCAAAATGCAGCACTTTCAGAGAGATAGAATGTCCTCAAGGGTTGTAGACAACCTGAACTTTTAAAAAAGAAATCTCTGTTATCTAAGTTTTTTCTTTCACTCGTGTTACAGAATTGTTTCTCGAACATGCAGCCGTGTGACAAAAGGGAAAAAACCTGAACCCATGACCCCGCAGTTATGCTGTTGGGGGCATTTTACTGGGACTGTTTGGGTCCACTTGCCCCCTTAGAAGGAAGGGTCACTGAAAATCAATACAAAGTACTTCATGTGGATGTTACTGTGACATGTACCAACCACCACGACAGCACCCTGCCACTCTGCCAACAAGGTTTAGGAAAGGCTCAAGCAAAAGCGACAAGGACTCAACCTCCAAAGTCCCCGGATCCCATTCCGACTAGGATACGCCGAAATAAAGCCCATACACTGAGGTCCACCCCACAACCCAACGGATCCACTAATGTCCTGGTGCCACATCCCAAGACAACCCCCAAAGGTCCAGTGTCCACGTCCTGACAGGTCAGAGCTTTGTTTGTGGTTTTAATGTTGTATATGTGCCGTTATCTACCCATCGAATATGTAAAACAAATCCATCAGTCAACTGGAGAAAGTCTGGTGATGAAACCCTAAAGATGCGCGGTCTGCTATGACCTTACCCAACCACTACAGTCCCAATGACACCGCTGTGTGGTTTCTTCTCTCTAAGAAAAGCCTAACTAGATGACTCCATGGAGAACGAGGATTTTTGTCATTAAATGGTGCGGAAGGTAAAGAAGGAATAAGAGTGAGAGTTCACGAGGCTCGCGAGAATGAACCGGCGACTGCTTTGATTGCACTTTTCAGGGCTAAAATATCACCGTGTGCGTCGTCGTGCGGCAGACCTATTTGGCTAATTTGAATGCTTGTGCATTCTGCGCGTGTTCCTCACGTTAGGACGGACAGGGAAATTGGGCAGGGTGGTGGGCGGGGGAGGGGGTGCACACGGTGTATAAGCCTTTGCATAATTCATAGCTCTGCATTGAGCCATAATCTTTGCTCAGTGCACTAATGAAAGCTGCAGCGCTGCATTTTTACTGCATGTAAGTCAAGCTGACTAGATAATGTGGCAGGAGAGAGAACATTGCATCATGACTGGGTACACTGACTTCCCACTCCTGCCAGTGCTATTTTTGCCCTCCAGACACTTGCTTTAATCCAACAGTCCATCAAATGTCACTGGAGGCAGATGATACAAGACACCAGACTTTTATGGGTTTTAAAGAAGAGGGGGCAGGCAATTCCTTTCAGAAAAAAAAGGTAGGATGCTTGTGCAGCCGGGGAGAGGAGTGTAGTAATGCAGTGGATGCTTTAACAATGGCCCGTTATAATGAACTAGTTCCAGCAGGTAGAAGCCGCTCCAGCTGACAGCCGGCAGAGGTGTTATCTTTTAGCCCGACAGCAGCGCTTTTCACATTTCTCATCCAGGGTCTGCGAATTGACCAACAAAGCCGAATCTCTCCCCTCCGCTTCTATTTCAAAGAATCTTGATGTTGATGTGATGGAATAATGTGCATTAGCGGGAGCGGCACATCATTCACACTCCTCCTTTCGCCTATTTCCCTCCCATTGCCCATCAGTTCCATGGGCTTAGCTCATTGAGTGCAGCGGAGTGAGACCGATGCGCATGGTCGCGCTCAATAGCACCACGCTGCTCAGCATGGGGATATTAGTGTACTCTGCCAGACGGTTTGGATACAGCCCTGTGACCTCACTTGTAAAGAATCAGTTTTCTATCTGTCAGCCCCTCTGGATGTTTTTGTGTCCTACGTCCAGAGGTGTCCGCGCAGGCTACATCTAGAGGCTGTAAGTGGATGATAACTGCTGACAGCACAGAAGACGCTGAAATTATTGAGTTGAGGGAAAAAATGACAGTGAGGGACGGTTTCTATAGGACGGCTCATGCTGTAAACACAAGATAGAGGAAATGAGCAAGAGGCATGACAGCTTTTTTTTTTTTTTTCTCCCCCCGAAACAGTTGCTCTCAATTTCTCATGATTTCCCTTTTTTTTTCTTCTTTCACACCAAACGGGCATTGTTGTGTCTCACAATTTCAAGCGTGATTTCTGTAAAACTGATCAGCAGTTCTTCCCCCTCAGGAGACTTTGAATTTGAATGTGTTGGAACAGCTCTAGGCAGAAGACAACTGTAAGTCTTGTAGGCGTACCAGTGCTTTCCACATTAGTCTCACCCCGGGCTTCACATAGCTGCCGCGCTGTCTCTAAAGGAAAGCAAGCTTGCGTTAGGTGTCATCAAAAACAGGAGCGGGTTATTAATTTCTGGAAGAACAAATAGTCTAGAAGAAGGAATTTCTCTCCGTCTGCGCGTTGGGTAGAGCTAATGTGGCTTTGGGAGATGGTCTCATTATTACAGGTGACGGCTTTAATGGCTCGCCTAACACCTTGCCACCTGAGGTTCACTCTTGGGTGGTTCATATCAATCGCCTCGCCGTCTATAAGGCAGGCAGACTTCTGAGGCAGCAGCCTCCTGTCCATCGCCCACGATGAACTCATGCATTATTCCGAGGCGAGATTCCTTTTCTATTTGAAGAGAAGGTAGGAGGCTTTGAAACATGAAGAAGACAGCTCGTGGACAGTCTAGTGGACTTTACATGCAGAGAGAGATGACTGACTATTGAATTTCCCACTTCTTTCTATGTCTGTCTTTTGTTTTATCTCTCTGTTCCTCCTGCTGTGTGTGTTTTTTTTTTTTGTTTCTCCCTCCCTCAGCTTGACTTCCTGTCTTCCTGTTTGAAACGCTGAAACACAGAAACGCTCTGTTTTCGGCTAATCATGTGTTCATCTGCACTTATGTCATGCTACGCTGCATTGACATCTGCACTCGCCATGAAAAAAGAAGCTTAAAATCAAAGGAAAGGTTTAAGAAGCTGTCAGAAATGCTCGAACTTGGCTTGTGATTCAGTTACATCCTCTCTTCCAAGAATTTCTCCTCAGAGCAGAAGAGAATACAGATTGGAGTACATGCTGCAAAGTCATAACATAAAAGGAGGGCAGCGTGTTTTTTTTTTTCTTCTTCCTTTTGTATAAATCCTTTGAAATTTGCCAAGCACATCTGTCTGCGTTGGCACATCCCCATAAGCCAAATTACTTTAAAAGTTATGCTGCAATATCTCATAAATTGTTGCTAATAGCCTTTGTCATTTCTGAGCTGAATCGCTACAGACTAAAGAAACGCAGCCTGAAGGAACGGTTTGACATACTGGGTGACGCACATACGGCTTTCTTGCCGTGAGTTAGATGAGAAGATTGATGCCGCTGTCATGTCTGTGGTAGGAAACAGTTAGTTTAGCTTAGCCTAGCTTAGCTTAACGGAGCCATATGGTGAAAATCTACTGTGAGGTGGAAGCTGCTAAGGTATGGAGATGTTGACTTAAGACCACCCAAAACTAGACGTCTTCCCAGCTTCAAGAGCGCATGAGTATTTTACTGAACTGCCACGTTCCAGCTAAGGATCCAATCAATAACCAGTCTTTAACCTAAAAATGTGTATTCCTGCCCCGTCACTGCCTGCTGCTTCCAAGGCGAGCCGTTCAGAATGAGTTCACCGGGTTTATTTAATTTCTACAGATGCTTCTGCTAACTGTAGAACGTCTCAGCCACAAGCAAAAGACGCCGAATGTTCTGTTTCTGGCGGCAAGAGTGAAAATCCAGTGGCCTGCTTTTATTATAAATGGCACTGTTACCACAACAAGAGGAAAATCCGTAGTGTTAGTGCATTGAGTGGCTAATGTGGCTACCATTAGCTTAGATCAGAGGTGTCCAATCCTGGTCCTCCAGATCAGCTCATCATCAAGCTCTGCAGAAGCCTGATAACAATCCTGATCATGTGAATCAGGTGTGTTGGAAGAGGGAAACATCTAAAACATGCTGGATTGTGGCCCTCGAGGACCAGGATTGGACACCCCTGATTTAGATGGCCACAGGTCAGAGATCGGTGGAAAGTATAATGCTGAGGGACATCCAGAGATGGTGGAAGTTTAAAGACTGATTGGGAAGCAGTAAATAAGGACTATGTGGGCGACAGCGTCTTCATGTTCAGTGCAACCACTGTTAGAACTTTACATCTGTTTGCTTCTGTCCTGCTCTATGTGCTCGCATATATTTTATTTTAATACAGCTATTTTCCAAATAAAGCTGTTCTCATTACCATATTTTACTGTTTTTGCTGTCAGACAATGGAACAGGTATGAAACAGTGACTCTTTGCAGATTTTAGAAAGATTTAGATATTAGGAAGTCCAGGTCTCACACTAACTCACGTCTCTCTCAGCTGCCATACAGTCGACTGATTTGCTCCACATTGTTAATCGCAGATGCAGAGATAGTCTTCAGTTCAGCTGCATTTAAAACCACAGACACCGAAAGAGCCCATTTAGAGCGGGACTTAAAAGAAGGGTTGTATAGTCACGGTGAATCTTTGCAGTAGTCTGAGCAGAAAAATTGAAAGACACATTCTGCTGATGTGAAACCTTCATGAAATTGCAAACAATATGAGACATTTAAGAGAAAACTAAATTAAAAAAAAGAAAAAAGGAACCCACTCGCACTGTCTTAAATGGCCAATGGGAAGCCTCATGAAGGGAAACATTTCAAGACTTCAGTCCACAAGGGAAAACATCTGCAGCAAGCATGACATCTGCATCATCAATCCCAAATTAAATGGCAAACAAATTTGAATATTAATTAGCGCACCAGTTAATAGTTTGACATTTCAGGAAATCTGTTTATTCACTTTGCTGAAAGTATCTGAACTCATTTAATTTGATACACGATGCGGATGCGATGCCAAGCGGCATTCAGAGTTTCTTTGTTCTTCGGTCAGTGTTTCCCACCCCGAGGTTTCCACCAGCCATTTTAGGACAAGTATTTTGAGCTGCACACAGAGAGGGAACCTGACCTGATCACGGTGACCCACTGGTTCCTCTGCTCCTGCAGCGCTTCACGGGATACTCGGTCCCTGCAGCAGCTGTGTTCCAATTAGAGAGCCCTGACTTTTGTGGCCTGTATTAGCATTTCATTTAGGCTCCCCTGCTCCTCCCACGGTGTGGCGGACCACCGCAAACTGTCACCGGCTCAGACCACTCGGCTGAGACTGCCCACCAATCCCACTAATTGACTCCTGATCTTCCCACAGCGCACAGGTGAGCCCGCGCCGCATTAGCTCGGATTTAACGCACAATGCGGAGTGGAATATCACCTTAACTTCCCGGGTCTTCCCCCTCTGTTGGTGGGGCCGTGGTAAATTTAAAAGGCAGCTTGTACGGAGGCTGTTTATGAAGTCAACCTGCGTAGCGTTTTATTATCGTTCTTTATTCCCATCACCCCAAAGACACAGGGCATTAATGGCAAGATTATGTTCATAATACTTTTTCCAACAGCAAAGGAGTCGCTCAAAATTGTGTTTTAAAGCAAGATGGAATCACCAACCACAGGTCCTTTGTATCTCGGTGTGAACATTAAGGGCGTCACGCTGCTGGCTGTGACTGCAGAGGGGTGCCCTGCAGAGAATGAGAGATTCCTCTAATCACTGTTTGCCTGGGGTGAAGGCTGCAGAGGGCCAGGCACTGCAGTCTTATCTCTAGGAAACATGCCACAGTGAGTCACATAAACACGCGAGCGCACACGCCAGTACGTACATGCACATGCGAGTCCTCCGGCGTGCGCGCATGCACTAGGAAAGCGTACTCCCACTGCAGCCGCAACATTCAAAGGAAGGCGGATATATACAGGCAGCAGTCTCTGTGCGTACGGAATTATCTCAAGTATTCAAATAATATTATCCGCCACCCTTTTTTTCCACACAAAGCGAATCCCTGGGCTGCCATTGTTGAGAGGGTCTTGAAAGAAGTGATTCCTAAGTTTATTTCCCAGGCTGCTGCGGGATATCAAAAGATTTTAAAAAGATCTTTCAAAAAAAAAATATATATATTAAACACTCGCATAACAAGGCACGACTTGATTTCCATTTCGGTTTACATAAGTTATTGAAAAATGTGTTAATAACAGAGGGGGGGGAAGTTCACAGTGTAGAGCTGCTGGGTATCAAAGCACACGCTGTATCCTCCACTCATTTAATTAGAGAGGTTTCAATTGAGAGAAGCACCAACAGCCATCTTCGCTAAACAGCCGGTTTCATTTTTCATCGAAATGGCACCTAGAGTGGTGGAATTACTGGTCTCGTTGCACCTCATTCTGCTATAAGGAAAAAACGTTGAGGTTTGTTCGTATTTTATTTTTTTTAAACCAATCTAAATCTTCTTGGAGGGAAGTAAGCGAAGGATGCAGCTTCGGTGGTGACGAAATAGTGACGGGGGAATTGTTTTGGTGAAGGATTTGGAGGCAGGTCTGTCTTTAAAGATCCAAAAAAACCCATCCATCCATCCATTATCTATACACCGCCTAATCCTCACTAGGGTCATGGGGGGCTGGAGTCTATCCCAGCTGACTTAGGGTGAAGGCAGGGGACACCCTGGACAGGTCACCAGTCCATCACAGGGCTACACTTAGAGACAGACAACCAAGCACACTCACATTCACACCTACAGACAATTTAGAATCACCAATTAACCTCAACATGGTTTTGGACTGTATGGGAGGAAGCTGGAGAACCTGGAGAGAGCTGCACGGGGAGAACATGCAAACTCCACGCAGAAAGATCCCGGTACCCCCACTGGGACGTAAACCGGCAACCTTCTTGCTGTGAGGCAACAGTGCTAACCACTGCACCACCTTGCAGCCCCAAAAAAACCCAGCATGACCTAAAAGTTTCATTGTGTTTGGTTGCTCCTCGGAGGTTCATATGTCCCGTGGCAGTTTGGATTTTGCAAACGGTGGCAGATAGCAGGAGCAGAGGAGAAAACCAAAAGACGTGAGTGTCCAATGGCAGGCGTATACCCTACATCTGGTGAGTCGGGCTACGTAATAACAGATGGTCAACATACAAGTATTAGCTACTAGAGTATTCTGTTTTTAAAATCAGAATCTTTATCAACCACACATCTGCCAGTGGAGGAGGCGTCGAGCACTCCAACCTCTTTCCTACATGAACCAACTTTTTAATTGGGTTTTACAATCATGTCTATCTGTCAAGAGGAAACTATAAGGCAGGTCTCTGTGCAAGAATAAAAAATATATATATATATTACAAAAATCTAATTAGATGTTTGAAAATACTTAAAAGCAGCTAATTTGCATTGGCAGAACTTGTGGTAAAAAAAAAAAAAAAAAAATTAGACTTACAACTTCACACAACTGGCAAATTAAGATCCCTGCAGTGAGCAACTCACGCACACTTTACATCACACTTTGCTAATTTGCAAATCATGCTCTTGGGGGTTGAAGTTTTTCGGATGCATACAGTTCTCCTCATTGTAGCAGGAAACAGTTGGTTTCCATTTAGTTTTGTACAGCATTAAAATCAGCAAGGTGACAGCTGAAATCTGCTCGACTTGTGTAATCCATCACGGTGTCTGCCAAGTCCGTATTCATTTCTGTCAAAGTCGTATTATCGCCGCCTGGTAATGTAGTTTATGTGCAGACTGATTCGAAAAGTTGCCCAACTCGAGCAAGTTTCAGAAGTCTTCTAATAGTATTGCGGGGAAAAAAAAAAAGAATGGAAACTAACGAGTGTCTGGGATGTTTCCAACCAACAACATGTTGTCTTTTAATTTCTCATCTATGCTATAAGCTCGACTCTGTCTTAAAGTGTAGATGAATATCTGCTGCTCGCATATTGAATACAACTGGAAATAATGAGGGACTCCTCTGTGACAGTTTTATGAACATCAACCACTATTAGCGGTTGTAGCAGCGCTAATTAGATCTGCTGTCCTGCACATCTGGTGGAGTTATAATTAATGGTCTTTGTGACTGATCAGAATGTGTTGGTAGCTGTGTTTTTCTACTGTGTGCATTCTATTTGCTGTATAGAATTGCATAAGTTGTCTAATATATATATATATATGCTTGTTTAAAAAAGTAGGGATAACATTTTGGCCAATTACCAATGTTGATATATGCACATATTTTTGTCCACTTATTTGCAGAGAACATTCATTCTCTTCTGTCGTGGATTTAACCTGTTATTGTGCCCACACTTGTTGTGATGGAGCGCTAACAGATGCTGACATAAAACACAAGCAAGCAAGATAAGAAAATCATTTGACTGATATGTAAAGATGCCATATTTACTTTTACTGGAGTTATCTGCCCGTCGGTGCTCATTTTATTGATCGATATCGACGATGTTATTGCGCATTCCGAGCAAAAAGGTGATTTTTATGGATTAGTTCCTCCACCAACGAAGCAAAAATGCTGGTTTCCCCGCTGGGAACAATGCTTTCCAGCACTAAATAAAAGCACCGGGACCAGTAACATGAAATTTTTCATGACAGTAACATCAAGCTGCTGATTGACGTTACTGTCAGTGGATGCTTGATGCCTGAACAGAGCAACCCGAGGGTAATACCGAAGCTATCGTTGTACTACAAATCATCTTTCCAATACGATATCTGCAGTGGCTGTGGTAGCCTCAGGCCATATGACCTCTAATAAATGTGTCAGTGTGTTCCCACTCGTCTGATTAACTATCTGAACTCACCGAAGCCAACGTTGCCTTGTGTTAATTTCATTATATTCTTCCTATAGCTGGCAGCAGCAGCAGCAGCAAGTGGAACTTTAAAAAGTAAAGGATGCAATTTTAATCCTGTGCACTTATTGTTAAAATCAGCTCATATGACTTCACGGTTCGATAACTGTCCACTTTGTGTATGAGCACTTAAAATAATCTGGTCATCATAGGCAGCCCTGGTTCTGAAAAGGGAATATAATGTACTACATTAGTCCATCATGTACTGTTCACATTTGTGCACATGCATACTAACGTACAGGATGGAGGGACAGTTGGAAGAGGTAAATCTCGCACATGCTTACTAGCTATATAAAAATAAAGCTAAGCATCAACTAACGTTCTTCAAAGTTGTTCTCGTAGATTAATCGTAGCAACTGGACTTGCTTGAGTTCCTTGAAGACGTTTCACCTCTCATCCAAGAGGCTTCATCAGTCCTGACAGACTATTTAGGAGTTCCAGATACTTATATCCTTAAGGAGTCATTAACACCTGAGTTTCATTTTCATTTTGGTGGTTCGTTGCTCCTCCCCCTCGTTATGTGAGTCGTTAGTGCTCCGCCAGCCACAATGGGTTTCATTAAGGTCTGTTGTGGTTCTGGTGTGAATGTGGTTTCATCTTACTTCTTCCCCAGGAAGATGAAACGTTGCAACGCCACCTTTAAGACACCAAAGCAAAATGAACTGAAACACTGAAAGGCTTCATACAATCAGTAGCAAAACAGTTCGTAAAGACGTAGCTGACATGAGTAAAGAAGCTAAAATGTGCACATATTTAATGATTATTTAATTGCTAGATTTTAAGCAGTAACTTACTATAGTGTCTGTAACATACCAAAAATGTAAGACCGCCACAAGTCGTTGGCATAATCGATTCTGTCAGCGCTGAAAATGTGTCGACGCTTTGTTCCAGTTTGATCCAAGTCATTTAATATTTGGTGTTTGCCAATACAAAGTCCTACTCTGGTACCATTTTCCTTGATAACACACCCTTCAAGTACAAAAAAAGTTGTTGAAATCAACCCAGCGTAGGTGCTCTGTAATGCAAAAAGGAAAAAAATAATGCATTCCTGCATCTGCACCAACAGACAGCCAAAACATAGATTTTCTACATGCATATGAGAACATGTATTACGTTAGCTGTAGTACCCTCTTACCACCTGAAGACGTGGTCCTGTGTTGGTAGGCTCAGAGGGAGCTTAGCGACAAAGACAAGACAAGACAGAGACTTAAGTGACACAAAATGGCCGCCAGTCAGACCTGGTTGTTTTAAATAATAATAATCTTCCATTCTTCACAAATATTCCAAAGCATGGGAGCAGAAAGGTGGCTTGTACACTATGTAGAGTTTCGATGGCAGACCACAGCAGAGCGGGCGAGACAACACCGCTGTAGGTGTTGCCAATTCATTAGTGGGGAGATTCTGCTAAACACACTCATACAACTTTATTATTTGGATTGTTAATGTAGATTAACTGACAAATTGGTAGAACAATCGATAATGTAATCGATAGGAAACTAGTCTTTGGTGGCACCATGACATTGCACCAGTTGGGTCTTGAACACTCAGTAAATGAGTTCCCCAAAACCGCCGTACATATTTATCACCGCCCTCGTCTTACAACCCTGCCCAAAGCTGCGGCTGTCCAAGTTTTTGTTGCATCCGCGAGACATCCTGACAAGAAATGGATTGCGGTGCTTTCCCGCCCCAGTAAACAGGCTTCCTGCTTGTGAAGGTATAGATGGGTTTGATATAGGATGCTGTTTAACCCAGAAACGACGCCATGGCCCCCGGGACAGCCCATTCCTCACACTGCACATCCATCATGTAGGGCAATCGAATGAATGGGATACAGGGCTTCCCCCAGGGAGGGCGAGGAGAAAAAGGAGAGGGGAGCTGGAGAGGGAGTGAGGAGAGAAGAGGGTGTCAGATTTCGCCCAGGCATGTGGGTGGAGGTAACAACAGGCCCGCCTACCACATTTTCCCACTTACGGCGTTCAATTTTTAACGGCCTCTTTTGTCATGCTCCATCATGTAGGGACTGCTAAACAAGAGACAGAAGCCCCGCAGGGAAGCCAGGTGAAGCACTGGGGAAATCTTCTGTTTAGGCTTGAAACACAGGATCTAGATT
Organism: Stegastes partitus; assembly: GCF_000690725.1. Classification (NCBI taxonomy): domain Eukaryota; kingdom Metazoa; phylum Chordata; class Actinopteri; family Pomacentridae; genus Stegastes; species Stegastes partitus. The sequence goes on from NW_007577978.1 coordinate 44,959, forward strand.
GGTGTAGTCGTGCCGGATTGGCGGCGGCTGTGAGGAATTTTCTGTGTTTACCAGCTCATTTTGATGTGCCAGACCTTGTAACAGCTTTTAGGTGCCACAAACCCCACCGGAACTATATTAAAAAAGCACACAACAGCGCTTTGCCCATCACGCCGTGACAGCCACACACTTATCAAGTCCGCGTACCTCGAGTGGAGGAGCCGAGACTGGGAATCATTAAAAAGTCACCTCCAAATTCTCTCCTTTCACACCGACTTCTAAAATAAATCCGACGTAGAAATTCAGTTTCGGGGGGGGGGAATTTTTCGCTGCTGTAATGTGTAACGCCTGTAATATTATTTTCAAATTACTACCAGTTCTGTTGTTGCGGCTCCACCGTCGTGATTCAAAACACAGGGTAGCATATGGAGTGTTCAAAGCGCCACAACCTCCTTTCTGTATTGTAGCCACGAGTGTGTAAGAGCTGCCGTTGAGTACGTGTTGAAATTACATGCCTACAATGTTCAAGTGGTGCTCGTCGTTTAAGGGTGTAATTTCATTATCTGTCCAAGAACACGTGCACCTCAGCGCATACATCTATATGAAGCCGAAAAGCAATGACTGCCTGATTGTACTTGTTTCATACTATGATGCTGTAAAATAGTCTTTTATAGTCGCATTTTTTTTTTCGAAAGAGTCACAAAGTGCACATTCAAAGAGACTTTCACACAGGAGACTGAATTTAGAGTCCCATGTCCTATTCTGCTTTGTATTATTTTTAAAGCATTTCAGTCACTGTTTGTATTTATATATGCTACAAGCAACTTGGTTAATTTTAGGAAACAAAACTGCTTGGTTAAGTTTAGGAAAAGGTGGTGATCGGGGTTAAAATACACCCTTTTTTTCTGTTTTCTGTCATTTTCCGTCACTGTTTACTTTGTTTACACCGTAAACCTACCTGGTAACGAGTGTTAACACCAAAACTACTTGGTTAGGTTGAAAAAAAGATGGTGGTTTGCCCTCGTGAATGGTTTTTATTTTTGCTTTCCGTCGCTGTTTTCTTTTATTGAAACGACAAACTACGTAGCATAGTTGAGGCACAAACACTGCTAATAATGGTTTAAATAAAAATATAACTGTGCAGATGTTTTTTTAATCGCTGTTTTCTTCTTGTCCTTGTCACTATTTTCTGTTGCTGTTTGCTTTTGTTCACACGACGAACCTACTTAGTTAAGTTCAGGCACCAAAACGACTTTTTAATTGTTGCACAATATTTCACTGTAACTAAATTCAATTAACTTCATTCATATGGAGCCAATTCACAACATTCGTTGCCTCAAGACACTTCACCTAACAACACTTAGACAAAGAAACCAAACTAAAGTTTTCTTTGGAGTCACTTTGAGCAACACCTGGGGATAGCTGGAAGGAAGAAAAAACTCTTTTATTGGGAAGGACAAAAAAAACAAAGTGAGAACGGAGCTCAGGGAGGGCGAGCGACCATCTGCCTTGACCAGGTGAGTTAAACTTAGTATGTTTAAGCACTGAAAGTATTTTTAGGAAAGGTCACGGTTTGGGTTAAAATACATCAGTGCTAAAAACAAAGTTGTGTTTGTCTTTTATGTGACGAGTCGTGCTCCAACGTAGCACCTTAAAAAAACACCACACGATTGTACTGGCCTTTTTTAGTTTGTTTTTACACTCTGGTTCGACACAGGTATTGCACATTTTGGTGCAAGACTATGTTGGTAGTCTGTGTCTGTCATCGAGTTTTAACCTACTTCCTGAATCAAACACAAACCTGCTTGTGTTCACAGCAACTGTTGTCTGTTCTAAAGGCTAAATCCCAATTTGAGAAGTCGTCTCCTGGCAGCACCGATCAGTCAAACATGGCAGAGTTCTTGAAAGAAATTGGAAACTAGTCGCTGTGGTGTCACGCTGGTGTATATTTCCTGCCACAAAAAGCAGGAAGAATACAAATTCCTGAGCAACATAAGGTGCCTCTATTGACTATTTTTATCTCCCCAGTAATTAGAACGCTTTATCTCGTAATATGTATGCATTTTTTGAGAAAAATTCGAAGCGCATTTTATTGGACAGGTGACATCTCACTCCGGGAGGGAGCGACTGTGATAGCACATCTGATTGGCTGAGACATTAATTATGCACTTGGCTTCCCTTGACCGTCTCTGTGTCCCCCTCGGTCCCGACTCTCCGCTGAGTGCTCATTAGTGAAATGGATTACTAATGGATTATTAATCTAAGAGGAGGGAGTCTGCGGCGACCCAGCTCCCAACACCTGGAAAGCAAACAGTAAATAGCAGTTTACACACAAACACACACACACCGCAGGTATACGGCGCGTAAACACAAACACACCCTCATCAGCGTATTCACACACACACACACATATGCGCTGGCTGGGCGTTAGTTACAAGTCTTTTAGGACAAAAATAGCTTGACCGTTTGATTTATCGTTGGCCCAGTAAATATAACGGATACATCTAATTAGCCGTAATTAATTGTTGCACCATCTTTGTTTCTCCAGGTTTTGGCCTCCAAATGTACGGCCTCTGCTGCGTCCTCTGCTCCAGTCCTTACCACCGGCAAACAAATGGCGCCGCACGCCCCAACCAACCACACACACAAGACATAACATATATCTTTTTTTTCCCGTAGCCGAGGCACCATTACGTTTGCTTTTGTCACCTAATTATTCCTCAGGAGAGGCAATTAGCCACCACACAGCAGCGAGGGTTGCATGAATTGAAACATGCTACACACACACACACACACACACACAGGTATAGCCACGCGCGAATGCACATACTGTACATGATGTTTTGCACGTGTTGCGAAGCAGCAACACACACCAGGAATAAACACTCAGGAGCCCGGAGGTCCGCGGAGAGCAGCGAGGCGCCTCGCAGATAAAAGAATCTCTGAAACAAGAGTATATATTTAGACGGTTAATTTAATCAGATAAATGTTTTTTTATTATTATTATTTTATATGCAGAGCGAACCATAATTTCGAATCTATGTGCATGTTCTCCATATCAAAGACAGACTTCAAAAGAACAAGAAGCCTTAGCGTGTCCGTTTGGGGTTTGTTCTTTTAAAAATAATCACTGGCCTAAGCAGAAGAACAATCACAAAGGAAAAGTGAGGAAGAAAAAGTGCTTTATTGCGTAAAAGTTCCGATTTTGAAGTTTGCAACGGAGCGAAAAGAGCAACCTTATTTGTGTTTTTTTTTTGCCCCGAATATGTCTGTCAGTTGATTCGTCCCGTAAACACTCAGAGCTGATCAGATCTCTCCGCTACTTGCTGCGATGTCACTTCTAATCAGAGGCCAATTACAAGTTCCAAAGGGGAACCCAAAACGGATCCAGCAAAACAAAAAAAAGAAAACATGACAAGCCAGAGCCGAAGTTCGACTGTGTTCCTCATTAAAAAAAAAAAAATGAAGCAAACTCTGACAGCCCCATTTGTAATTAGCTTCAAAACACCTCCGAGGATTTTTTTTTTAAGACGCCGTTTGCCCCCAAATGGCATTGTTTGTCCCATTTAAGCCATGTTTCAATTATTTCATTATGAATTTTGTACACATGACGAACATGACATTTATCTCCTGAATGATCTTATTACTGAGAAATGGCACAATCTTCAGCTTCTTCTTTTTCCGATTGTTACTGTCTTGGGAGCTGATTAATTCAGTTGGCTTCTCCGTGTCTAGCAGAGATACAAGCTTAGAAAGATACAAGGGGAGGTCTACAGCTCTCCATTTTCTCTGATTAGTTACAAAGGTCTCCCTCTCACTGCCGCTATCCTGGCCAAGATACGCGGCCAAGATAATTTGGCAGCCGCGGCACACGTAGCCGTGCACACTGATGCAGAGTACATGCCGACAGCCTCCTGGTACACTTAATTTGGCTTAACGCACGCGAGCAAATACACACATCCACCCCCGTAGTCCACACACAATGTTGATTATTAGAGCTCAGTGTTTTAGGGATGCAAGGCAGAGCAGATAAAGAATTTGAATTCCTGGCAGGACTATCAGTAAAGGTTATTAAGCCGTTGTTGATGCATCCATTTGTCGTGGCTGTATCCAGCAGTGTGACATTTATCAAGTATGTCCGGCTAAATGTCACAGGGAGAGGTAGCTCGCTGTCCTGTCCCTAATTAGGACCCTGAAAGTCACACTGAAAGTCCCTCTCATCCACTCCTCTACTTCGGGACAACTTTGATCTCTCTCTCTCTCTCTCTCTTTCTCCCCCCTTTTCTCATTCTGCACCCTCCCCCCATTTTCTCTTTCTCCCCTGGCAGAGCAGGGAGTGCATGTTAAGCAAACTTTGGGGTTTAACAATTGATTCTGAGATGGGGATAAAGCGCAGACAAATGGGGAGGGATGTAGGCCATCCGTCACGAACACAGGACTCATTGTTTGCAGATTTTAACCTATGGGAGAGCTACCTTCTTCCCCAGTGGGCTCCACAAATCATAGGCAGGCAGGGGAGTGCAACACAGTAGGCAGGCCTGGCCTGGGAATAGCCTGAAAGCAGGACGGAGACTCAGCTGTAGTGAACAAAATGCCTAGCTTGTACTACTTGCTCCTTCTCCCCGCTCACCAGCCCCAGTTTTACCGGCCAGAAAATGATTTCAGGAGGAGGTTACAAAAAGTACAGCGGCATAAACAAACCGCAGTGATATATTTTTATATTTAAAATGCCTTGTTGGACAAATTTTAAAAGAAAAACATTCATTCTTGTGATGCGTTCAGTCAGCAGCAGTCGAGGTGAAAGTAACGCTGTGCTCATGAAGTAACATGATGCCTGATGAGGACACAGCAGTGTGTGGGGAAAGTTGTTTGCACAATTAAAGGCTGAGAATTAATCAATGTGCTTCAGCGCTCTTTTGTCCTCTGGAAGTTTTTTTTTTTTTTTTTTGCCCTCGAGCGGGGAATCCAGAGAAGTCTGCTTTTACTGAAGCAATATGTTAGTTAGTATGTTCCTCCTACCGCCGCTCGCTCTCAGCATGCAAAGTTACCTAATAATCAATTAAGAGTAATTTATGTGTAGGCTGAGGCTACAATTACACATCTACTTACAGCATCCGGGCCATTTCCTTAAAAATAGATATCTGCCTTCGATTGTCTCCTCGTTGTTTTGCACACAAATGGAGTTTCAAAAACGGAAGAAGGAAAAAAAATCTCTTTGCCTATGAAGCATCCCCAGATGATGTCTGAGCAGATAATAAATGATTAATAAAACAATAAAACATGTCATCTTATATTATGATATGAATCCACACAAGACTAAACCCTTACAAGGTGCTATTATTTATTAATGATCTGTGTACATTCAATCATTTATCTCATGTCATCTCTCATCCAAGTCGACTTTTTAATGGAGCTTTTGCCTTCATGGGGATGTGGAGCATGAACGTTGTCTTTGCATCCGTTTACATTATAAAGCATTTATCACGTTCCTGTAACGCTAATGAATGTTGAAAAAACACGACAACTGTATGCTACACATTGGTCATTAGCTAAAGAGCAGCAAAAACAGATAACGCCGTCTTCACAAACCTTCAGAAAACCAACTTTTCCATCGTCTATCTGAGACAATATCAATTCAAGTTATCTCTATTTTTGTCATTTCTACTGAGTCGAATCCACTCAGCTTCAGTTTGATTGGTATCATCTCAAGCAAACAACAACAAAATAAGTTTTCTGAAAAACTGTTTTTGCAAATGAACTCTTCATATACTGATATATACAATAACCGTGTTGCTTATAAACCAATAACCAGAATGAACTCATAAAATTCTCCACTGGAGCCCAGAACCTACCAACCAGCCTACATTCAGGACTGTGTTTCCACCACAAGCTGTTTCCGACACGTTTTCAGTTCCCGGTGGTCGCATTGTGACTGAGAAACACACTCAGCCGCTGATCAGCAACAAGAAGTTCTGGCAACGGCCGACCTCGCAAATCCTGTGAGATCCTCCGTTCTCACGTGCTCCAGCACCAAAACAAACACGGACCAGCAGCCTCTGCTTTTTATACGAGGGGGGTGATTCGCTCTGAAAGGGATGAAAAGGGGCTCAGAGACTGGCTGAGATGTTGGGCCAGAAAATATCTCTTCACTCGACTGCAAAGAGTGACGTGTTTGGTTGCTGACGTCAGTCACAAAAAGCAACAATTAATTTTATTTTTATTTTCAAATGATATGAATGAGGGCAGCGACGAGATCTAAAGAGTTGACAGTTTCCTACTTTGTCGCCTTTTTCGCTGTTTGAGAATTTGTAGGTGTGGTGGTGATGGTTTGCGACTTGTTGAACATTAACAGATTAATTTCTCAATTAATCACAACAGTTCGTGACTAAATAAAGTGTCCTGGGTCTGCTGTCTAATGGCACCAGTTGATAAAAAGGGTCGTCAGCTGTTATCGAATTCAGCTAGTTGCTGGTTGGCCTAAAACACTAAACTGTCTCTGATCCTAAAGTACAGATCATCTCAGACGTCATTATTTAGACTGCTTTTGCTCTTGTTTAGTTTTTGTTCTTCTTTTAGCTTCTTTTAAAAAAAATGTGACAAACTGTATTTTTCCTGTATATGTCATTTGGCATCAGTAGCGGGTGTAAAACACTGTCGTCTATTTCAGAAAACACAACTTCATAGAAACATCTCCTGTTTCTCTGGTCTCGTGTTTCCATTTTTGACACCAATCAGGCTGTAGTTTTAATTAAATGTGTGATTATTTTAATTAATGTAATTAAATCATGTGAAGTATTTTGATATGAACAAATGGCTTTTATTCAAGATAAAGTAATTCTGCTGGGCCTGCTTAGTTTTCTTGGGTTGGATCAGCTTCATTTACTACTGTCATTTTATCATGAGGTAATTAGTTCCACCAATCTGATTAAATTAAGTTGAATAAACCTAAATAAATCAGTTTTATTTTATGTTGTGGAGTCGACATCAGTGCATTTAGTTGGACCAACAGAACTGTTTAATACTAAAGGAAAGCCTTTTAATCACATGGAAATACTTTCAATAACTTCAGTCAGATCATTTTTATTTACTAATGTGATTTATTATGTTAACATTAGCTGGATCAACCTAATAAATTACACTGACGCAACCCAAGTACATCAGGTTGTACCAGCTTATGATTGAAAGAAAGCCTTTTAATCATATCAAAATGCTATCAAGTTAGTTTAAAGAGTCATGTTTTGTATGTAGATATCTTTGCATCTCACACATGACATGATTTTATCACCATTTTAGATCATCAGCAGATTAAAACAGACTGAACTTACAGTCTTCAGTCAGAACAATTTTGTTCAATAATGTGATCTATTACTGTAATATTTGTTGGTCCAGCCTGATTAAATTAAGTTGGACCTAAACCTTGGAATTAAGTTGAACCAACCTAATTATTTAGGTTGACTCAACACAAGTGGATCAAGTTGGACCAACAGAATTGCTTATTAAGGAAAGAGAGTCATTTAATCAAACAGAAATAGTTTCAAGTTGATTCACAGAGTTATCTTTTGTATGTAGAATCTTTACATATCACACACTATCTGATTTCATAGTCCTCCTCAGACTTTTAACACCCAATAGAATTTATAGATAATAGAGAATTTCCCCTTGGGTATCAATGATTCTATTCTATTCTATTCTATTCTATTCTATTCTATTCTATTCTATTCTATTCTACTTCATTCTACTCTATTCTATTTTTTCTATTCTATTCTATTCTATTCTATTCTACTGCATTCTATTATATTCAACTCTATTCTATTCTTTTCTATTCTCCTCTTTTCTTTCTATTCTATTCTATTTCTATTCTAAGTCCAACCAGTCTTCGGTCTGATCAGTATCATTTATCTGTGTGATCTGTTACTGTAGAATTAGTTGGACCAACCTGATCACACTGAGTCGGATCAAAACCGACAAACAAACAGTTTAAATAAACCCAAATAAACAATGTCGACTCAACACAAACATCAACTTGGAGCAACATGAGGCCTCAGAAACAGGAGACGTTACTATAACGTTGTGTTTCCCAGCATAACAAACAGCCATCACTCTCATCCAATGAGCTGAAGAATCTGTACATACACTAATCAGAGCCTGAGCATCACCTGATCCAGATTAGAACAGATTCAGTTCGACTTCAAATCATCCTCATAATTGCCTCAGCAGTCAGTAAACGTGTCTCCTCTTTTACTAAAGTTTTTATGGAAAGTATCACTTCATGCCTTTCTCCTGACTTTCCTCGGAGGGCCACCAGAGATTCCCTCAGACACGATGCGGCTCAAAGCAGATAATTGCTCCAAGACGAAAATGAAATTTGTTATTAAATAGTAAATAAAAAACCATCAGTGCAACCAAGCAGAGATTCTTTTTTTTTTTTTTTTTGTGATAGAGCTTAGGTATTAACACAGATAACAAAAATATGCATGAACGAACCTCATTAAAACTGTGAGAATCTGAACTTCAGTCTATGATATAAGCCAGAGGAGGATGTGTTTGGTGGTTCCTCCTCTGAAGACTCGGATTAATTTGAACAAATTGCTCCAATTAAGCTTAAATATTATGTTATTTAAGTTAGAAATAAACTCGCAGAGGAAGAAAAGTTTCTGGCGGCTCTTAGTTGGACAGTAAAGAGCAGCGAGGACTCTGATGTGGGAATAGTCGCCTGAAAGCAGGACGAAGCCTCAGCTGTGGAGAACAAAGTTGCCAAGCTTGTACTATACACGGTGCTGCTCGCCGGCCCCATTTCCTCTGGACCCGGTTTTACTCTGAAGGCGAGGTAAAAGGAAAAAAAAAAAAAGAAACCCACAGCGAGTCGGAGGGAGCAGGCTTTGAATGGAGGGTTCAGGTGTTGGGGTCGGCCAACACCTGCCCTGCTGGAGCGCTTTGCCGCCTGCATGACCTTCCTACGGAGGCCGGTAATCAAAAGACAGCTTCACTGTGGGAATTAATTAAGCTGCATTTACACATTTCCTGAGCGAAACATGAAAGTGAGCTTGGATTCCTTTTCTCACTGTGGGAAAGCTGATCTATTAAAAGTATATTTCCCCCGTTTGACGAGACGGATACGGTTGTGAATTTACATTGATTGAAATTACAGGTAGTGTTTTTACCCATTTGGCATTCAGCAGCATCTCACATCCTCAGATAAAAATAGGAAAATACATCCAGTGCTGCTTAAATGACTGTCAATAGAACAAGTGATACTTCAAACGTTAAAAATAGAAAGTGATTTGCATGAGAAACAACACAAATGAAGCTGTCTGCTGAACATACGTTATAATAAATAATTAAAGTAGCACCAGTACACTGTAAAAATACTCAGTTTCAAGCAACGTCCTGCATTTAAAACTCTTCTAGTGTAAAAGTACATAAGTATTGTCTATGAAAATAAGTGTTAACTTTTAAATTCTCAAAGTAAAAGTGGCCCTTTTGGAGCATATTCAATTATGGAGCCGCTGAGGTCTTAAAAAGCATATATTAAATAAAACTTTTAAAGATATTAAATCAAATTTTTACACATTATTTCCCACAACAAGATGAAAACATTGAGCTTGAGGGGGACCGTGTTACTTACATTAGAATGGTGCTTTATTATGACTTTTTTGAGCATTTTTGATTTACTGCCGCAACTAATTTGAGCTGTTTTACAAGTATTTTGCTGCAGAAAAAGCTGCAACTGTGAAGTTGTTAATGTCATCTTAAGTTTCGTGAACATATATAAATTCCAACAAATACATTCCGCACAGGCTTTATATATTTTATATGAAAAAATAGAAATGTAACTTCTAGCTGTCACTGTTAAAACAACACTGCAAAAAAAAAACATTATTTTTATTTATTTATTGCTATTTTACAGATTTCCCCTGTTTAGTTAAATTACAAGTATTAATTATTAAAGTCACAAATAAAGTTTTAAAATACAAATCAACCATATCAAAAATTGTAAGTATTGTTCATATAAAATATCTATATTTTTAAAAAAATTGTAATTCATTATTTTATGGTGTTTAAACAAAAAATTACACTACTTTTTTAACAGTATTTAAATTAGCAAATAATATCCTTACTTTACAGATATTTTCTGTTATTTCAGTGAAAAAATATGTTTATTAAGGATTGTTAAATGTCCAATTACTTTTTAGCTGTTAACTGTTAAATCGCAGATAATATCTAGTAAAACAAAAAAAAAAAATTCACACATTGAATGTTAATGATGATAATGTATGTCATCTCTATATTAACAAAAAGATAAAATTACACGTTATTTCAGACGATTATTATTTTACAGATATTTCCATTACTTTCACCATTTTCACAGATTTAAATGTGACAGTATTCCAGCCTTTTTAAACATACGTCTTGTGGCACCTTCACTGCCAGATTTTTACGTTTTTTTCCTACAGCGTGCATAAAACAAAAACTACAATATTTGCCTCTGAAATGTCGCTGAATCCAATATTTGTACACGACTGCTGTCACTCACGTCCTGCCGGGTTCATGCACTGCGAGGTGTTTATTCACTGGCATCGCCGTGTTTCTGTTACCTCGTGTTGCGAACAGACTTTTGTGTAATTAATCTGTGTGTGTGAAATGTCGTTCATTTAGCCCTTTGATGAACTTGGCACCGAGTCAGTTTTTTTTATTAGTTTTTTTTTGCTACGTTTAATTACTTAGAATTAATTTGGCACGACGTAGACTTCACTGTGTATCTCTCACAAACATTCGGTTGCTGTTTCATGCCCTGATTTCATTTACAACTGCGAGCAAACAACGCAGGTCACCTTGTTTTTCAAGAGAGGCAGAGCTTTTTTGGTTGAAGCTCAAATAGGTTATCACGTGCTTCTCTTTATTTTGTTTTTGATGGGAAACGGTTGGAGCCTCGCCCAACTTGAAAGTTTTTTTTTTTTTGGCTGGGAGAGCTTTGAAGATGGAAAAATCCCACACAGGAAACAAAAAAAAAAAGAAAATTCCCACAGGGATATGGAGTGTGGTCGTGGAATATGTGCCTCCATCAGCTTTCTGAGTCAGCCTGTGTTTAGGTGGAAACACAGCGTGGTCACAAACAATACACCTGATGTCTTATTCAAGGGGAAAAAAAAAAAAAGAGAGAGAAAAAAGATAACCCGTCTCGAACTGTGATTCACCATCAGTCTTTTCCACGAACGCAGAGATTGGATTCGGTTTTATAGGAGGACTCTGCGGCGTTGAGAGCAGCAGAAGCACATATAGGGGCTCTTAATGGGGGAGTGTGTTGCATTAATGTGTAGCGCGCTAACCCAGTGGTGAGTATCAGGAGACCTCCTACCTGCATGGAGACAGAGCCAAAAACAGAGCCACGGACTCAGGGGGGGAGCAGCTCTGAAGCCTGAGATTGATGATAGCTGGAGTGTGCGTGTTCGCCAGTGTGTGTGTGCGGCATCCGGCAACTTATTAAATGTATTCTTAGATATCTGTTTATGTGTGTTGTATGCGTGTGCATGTTTACATGCATGAATCAGCGACGGGAGTGTCGCAAGATTCCCGCGCGTTGCATCGGCGGTAAATACCTGCATGGAAACACGCCGCTTTTTGTGTGAATGTGAGCGTTGTTCCCTTGGTCCTACACCTCCTTTCTGTTTTTTGTCATTTAATTTCCCCTCGCTCGTTACCTCGGGATCCCCGCTGATTCCCCCCGGTTCTCCGGCTGGCCCCTGGCCTCCGGGCTCCCTAACTGAATCCTGTGTTGTTCGGTCTCCGAGCTGTCTGGGGGCCCGCCTGGCGTAACGTAAATAATTCATTGAATTCCTATGCTTTGGCAGAAAGGTGATAATGCCTTTCTGGGTCTGTCTCATCCCCCAGGAGCGACGCAGCCCAGCGCAGAGAGTATCAAGCTGCGGAAGGCGTGTGAGAGAAGTTTGCATAACCTTTTGATAAGCATGCATGACAGTAAACACACATGCAAAAACATGTACGTGTGGTCGTCCCTGTCTGAAGCCGCCACAATCTCTGATGCTGGGATTGTGATATTGGATTAAAAAAAAAAATTCAATTATAGAGAGGTATAAATATATAATATATAACTACGTACATACTGCAGACGGTGAGGAGGATGCAATATCACAAGTAAAAAGTGAATTTGATTTACAAGCTGTAAAAGCGACTCTATGCTCAAAGTACGAAGTGATTCAAGTCAACAGTTACTGTCCAAATAAAAAAAAAAGAACATTTTTGGCAGAAGTAAATAAAATAAGAAGCTCGTCCACAGCAGAGAAAACACAACGTCCTCCAGGAGCAGCACAGTGAAATGGATGTTTCTCCAACTATTCAAATTTGAGAGCAAAACTTGAGAATGACACAGAAAAGAGAGCGATGTTTTTGCTTTTATTCAATATTATGTATCTCAGAAACCTTTGCTGCATGGTACAGGGTGACAGAATAAAATAAAATAAAGAATTCTATGGCCATGTTTACAATATATCCTGAAAAATGAAAAAAATATAAGAACTGCCCTGAGAAGACTTGGATAATTCTGTGTGGGGAGTTCATCTGCATCGACAAAAAGGCTTGTCTAGAACCTCTCTCATATGGTGTAACACAGTCGGTGGCGTCCACGACAGTTTTGCCCTCATCATATTTAACTTTGTGGTGCCTTGTTTAATGGCAGCAACTGAAAGACACTGTTGTTGGTCAACATCATGCTTTCTGTAGCTGAAATACTTCCATACAATTGGTTTCTTTCTCTTCCTTTTCTTGTATCCAAAAGCTAGACAGTACAATAGCACTTAAAAACACAATGGCTCTATTGGAGACCATCTCCAACAGCAACCATGACCTCAACAGGAAACATAAAGTAGAATTGCGNGATAATGTAATCGATAGGAAACTAGTCTTTGGTGGCACCATGACATTGCACCAGTTGGGTCTTGAACACTCAGTAAATGAGTTCCCCCAAAACCACCGTACATATTTATCACCGCCCTCGTCTTACAACCCTGCCCAAAGCTGCGGCTGTCCAAGTTTTTGTTGCATCCGCGAGACATCCTGACAAGAAATGGATTGCGGTGCTTTCCCGCCCCAGTAAACAGGCTTCCTGCTTGTGAAGGTATAGATGGGTTTGATATAGGATGCTGTTTAACCCAGAAACGACGCCATGGCCCCCGGGACAGCCCATTCCTCACACTGCACATCCATCATGTAGGGCAATCGAATGAATGGGATACAGGGCTTCCCCCAGGGAGGGCGAGGAGAAAAAGGAGAGGGGAGCTGGAGAGGGAGTGAGGAGAGAAGAGGGTGTCAGATTTCGCCCAGGCATGTGGGTGGAGGTAACAACAGGCCCGCCTACCACATTTTCCCACTTACGGCGTTCAATTTTTAACGGCCTCTTTTGTCATGCTCCATCATGTAGGGACTGCTAAACAAGAGACAGAAGCCCCGCAGGGAAGCCAGGTGAAGCACTGGGGAAATCTTCTGTTTAGGCTTGAAACACAGGATCTAGATTGGTGTAGTCGTGCCGGATTGGCGGCGGCTGTGAGGAATTTTCTGTGTTTACCAGCTCATTTTGATGTGCCAGACCTTGTAACAGCTTTTAGGTGCCACAAACCCCACCGGAACTATATTAAAAAAGCACACAACAGCGCTTTGCCCATCACGCCGTGACAGCCACACACTTATCAAGTCCGCGTACCTCGAGTGGAGGAGCCGAGACTGGGAATCATTAAAAAGTCACCTCCAAATTCTCTCCTTTCACACCGACTTCTAAAATAAATCCGACGTAGAAATTCAGTTTCGGGGGGGGGGAATTTTTCGCTGCTGTAATGTGTAACGCCTGTAATATTATTTTCAAATTACTACCAGTTCTGTTGTTGCGGCTCCACCGTCGTGATTCAAAACACAGGGTAGCATATGGAGTGTTCAAAGCGCCACAACCTCCTTTCTGTATTGTAGCCACGAGTGTGTAAGAGCTGCCGTTGAGTACGTGTTGAAATTACATGCCTACAATGTTCAAGTGGTGCTCGTCGTTTGAGGGTGTAATTTCATTATCTGTCCAAGAACACGTGCACCTCAGCGCATACATCTATATGAAGCCGAAAAGCAATGACTGCCTGATTGTACTTGTTTCATACTATGATGCTGTAAAATAGTCTTTTATAGTCGCATTTTTTTTTTCGAAAGAGTCACAAAGTGCACATTCAAAGAGACTTTCACACAGGAGACTGAATTTAGAGTCCCATGTCCTATTCTGCTTTGTATTATTTTTAAAGCATTTCAGTCACTGTTTGTATTTATATGAGCGACAAGCAACTTGGTTAATTTCAGGCAACAAAACTGCTTAGTTAAGTTTAGGAAAAAATGGTGATGGGGTTAAAATACACCCACGCTCTTTTTCTTTTATCTGTCATTTTCCATCACTGTTTACTTTGTTTACACCGTAAACCTACCTGGTAACGAGTGTTAACACCAAAACTACTTGGTTAGGTTGAAAAAAAGATGGTGGTTTGCCCTCGTGAATGGTTTTTATTTTTGCTTTCCGTCGCTGTTTTCTTTTATTGAAACGACAAACTACGTAGCATAGTTGAGGCACAAACACTGCTAATAATGGTTTAAATAAAAATATAACTGTGCAGATGTTTTTTTAATCGCTGTTTTCTTCTTGTCCTTGTCACTATTTTCTGTTGCTGTTTGCTTTTGTTCACACGACGAACCTACTTAGTTAAGTTCAGGCACCAAAACGACTTTTTAATTGTTGCACAATATTTCACTGTAACTAAATTCAATTAACTTCATTCATATGGAGCCAATTCACAACATTCGTTGCCTCAAGACACTTCACCTAACAACACTTAGACAAAGAAACCAAACTAAAGTTTTCTTTGGAGTCACTTTGAGCAACACCTGGGGATAGCTGGAAGGAAGAAAAAACTCTTTTATTGGGAAGGACAAAAAAAACAAAGTGAGAACGGAGCTCAGGGAGGGCGAGCGACCATCTGCCTTGACCAGGTGAGTTAAACTTAGTATGTTTAAGCACTGAAAGTATTTTTAGGAAAGGTCACGGTTTGGGTTAAAATACATCAGTGCTAAAAACAAAGTTGTGTTTGTCTTTTATGTGACGAGTCGTGCTCCAACGTAGCACCTTAAAAAAACACCACACGATTGTACTGGCCTTTTTTAGTTTGTTTTTACACTCTGGTTCGACACAGGTATTGCACATTTTGGTGCAAGACTATGTTGGTAGTCTGTGTCTGTCATCGAGTTTTAACCTACTTCCTGAATCAAACACAAACCTGCTTGTGTTCACAGCAACTGTTGTCTGTTCTAAAGGCTAAATCCCAATTTGAGAAGTCGTCTCCTGGCAGCACCGATCAGTCAAACATGGCAGAGTTCTTGAAAGAAATTGGAAACTAGTCGCTGTGGTGTCACGCTGGTGTATATTTCCTGCCACAAAAAGCAGGAAGAATACAAATTCCTGAGCAACATAAGGTGCCTCTATTGACTATTTTTATCTCCCCAGTAATTAGAACGCTTTATCTCGTAATATGTATGCATTTTTTGAGAAAAATTCGAAGCGCATTTTATTGGACAGGTGACATCTCACTCCGGGAGGGAGCGACTGTGATAGCACATCTGATTGGCTGAGACATTAATTATGCACTTGGCTTCCCTTGACCGTCTCTGTGTCCCCCTCGGTCCCGACTCTCCGCTGAGTGCTCATTAGTGAAATGGATTACTAATGGATTATTAATCTAAGAGGAGGGAGTCTGCGGCGACCCAGCTCCCAACACCTGGAAAGCAAACAGTAAATAGCAGTTTACACACAAACACACACACACCGCAGGTATACGGCGCGTAAACACAAACACACCCTCATCAGCGTATTCACACACACACACACATATGCGCTGGCTGGGCGTTAGTTACAAGTCTTTTAGGACAAAAATAGCTTGACCGTTTGATTTATCGTTGGCCCAGTAAATATAACGGATACATCTAATTAGCCGTAATTAATTGTTGCACCATCTTTGTTTCTCCAGGTTTTGGCCTCCAAATGTACGGCCTCTGCTGCGTCCTCTGCTCCAGTCCTTACCACCGGCAAACAAATGGCGCCGCACGCCCCAACCAACCACACACACAAGACATAACATATATCTTTTTTTTCCCGTAGCCGAGGCACCATTACGTTTGCTTTTGTCACCTAATTATTCCTCAGGAGAGGCAATTAGCCACCACACAGCAGCGAGGGTTGCATGAATTGAAACATGCTACACACACACACACACACACACACAGGTATAGCCACGCGCGAATGCACATACTGTACATGATGTTTTGCACGTGTTGCGAAGCAGCAACACACACCAGGAATAAACACTCAGGAGCCCGGAGGTCCGCGGAGAGCAGCGAGGCGCCTCGCAGATAAAAGAATCTCTGAAACAAGAGTATATATTTAGACGGTTAATTTAATCAGATAAATGTTTTTTTATTATTATTATTTTATATGCAGAGCGAACCATAATTTCGAATCTATGTGCATGTTCTCCATATCAAAGACAGACTTCAAAAGAACAAGAAGCCTTAGCGTGTCCGTTTGGGGTTTGTTCTTTTAAAAATAATCACTGGCCTAAGCAGAAGAACAATCACAAAGGAAAAGTGAGGAAGAAAAAGTGCTTTATTGCGTAAAAGTTCCGATTTTGAAGTTTGCAACGGAGCGAAAAGAGCAACCTTATTTGTGTTTTTTTTTTGCCCCGAATATGTCTGTCAGTTGATTCGTCCCGTAAACACTCAGAGCTGATCAGATCTCTCCGCTACTTGCTGCGATGTCACTTCTAATCAGAGGCCAATTACAAGTTCCAAAGGGGAACCCAAAACGGATCCAGCAAAACAAAAAAAAGAAAACATGACAAGCCAGAGCCGAAGTTCGACTGTGTTCCTCATTAAAAAAAAAAAAATGAAGCAAACTCTGACAGCCCCATTTGTAATTAGCTTCAAAACACCTCCGAGGATTTTTTTTTTAAGACGCCGTTTGCCCCCAAATGGCATTGTTTGTCCCATTTAAGCCATGTTTCAATTATTTCATTATGAATTTTGTACACATGACGAACATGACATTTATCTCCTGAATGATCTTATTACTGAGAAATGGCACAATCTTCAGCTTCTTCTTTTTCCGATTGTTACTGTCTTGGGAGCTGATTAATTCAGTTGGCTTCTCCGTGTCTAGCAGAGATACAAGCTTAGAAAGATACAAGGGGAGGTCTACAGCTCTCCATTTTCTCTGATTAGTTACAAAGGTCTCCCTCTCACTGCCGCTATCCTGGCCAAGATACGCGGCCAAGATAATTTGGCAGCCGCGGCACACGTAGCCGTGCACACTGATGCAGAGTACATGCCGACAGCCTCCTGGTACACTTAATTTGGCTTAACGCACGCGAGCAAATACACACATCCACCCCCGTAGTCCACACACAATGTTGATTATTAGAGCTCAGTGTTTTAGGGATGCAAGGCAGAGCAGATAAAGAATTTGAATTCCTGGCAGGACTATCAGTAAAGGTTATTAAGCCGTTGTTGATGCATCCATTTGTCGTGGCTGTATCCAGCAGTGTGACATTTATCAAGTATGTCCGGCTAAATGTCACAGGGAGAGGTAGCTCGCTGTCCTGTCCCTAATTAGGACCCTGAAAGTCACACTGAAAGTCCCTCTCATCCACTCCTCTACTTCGGGACAACTTTGATCTCTCTCTCTCTCTCTCTCTTTCTCCCCCCTTTTCTCATTCTGCACCCTCCCCCCATTTTCTCTTTCTCCCCTGGCAGAGCAGGGAGTGCATGTTAAGCAAACTTTGGGGTTTAACAATTGATTCTGAGATGGGGATAAAGCGCAGACAAATGGGGAGGGATGTAGGCCATCCGTCACGAACACAGGACTCATTGTTTGCAGATTTTAACCTATGGGAGAGCTACCTTCTTCCCCAGTGGGCTCCACAAATCATAGGCAGGCAGGGGAGTGCAACACAGTAGGCAGGCCTGGCCTGGGAATAGCCTGAAAGCAGGACGGAGACTCAGCTGTAGTGAACAAAATGCCTAGCTTGTACTACTTGCTCCTTCTCCCCGCTCACCAGCCCCAGTTTTACCGGCCAGAAAATGATTTCAGGAGGAGGTTACAAAAAGTACAGCGGCATAAACAAACCGCAGTGATATATTTTTATATTTAAAATGCCTTGTTGGACAAATTTTAAAAGAAAAACATTCATTCTTGTGATGCGTTCAGTCAGCAGCAGTCGAGGTGAAAGTAACGCTGTGCTCATGAAGTAACATGATGCCTGATGAGGACACAGCAGTGTGTGGGGAAAGTTGTTTGCACAATTAAAGGCTGAGAATTAATCAATGTGCTTCAGCGCTCTTTTGTCCTCTGGAAGTTTTTTTTTTTTTTTTTTGCCCTCGAGCGGGGAATCCAGAGAAGTCTGCTTTTACTGAAGCAATATGTTAGTTAGTATGTTCCTCCTACCGCCGCTCGCTCTCAGCATGCAAAGTTACCTAATAATCAATTAAGAGTAATTTATGTGTAGGCTGAGGCTACAATTACACATCTACTTACAGCATCCGGGCCATTTCCTTAAAAATAGATATCTGCCTTCGATTGTCTCCTCGTTGTTTTGCACACAAATGGAGTTTCAAAAACGGAAGAAGGAAAAAAAATCTCTTTGCCTATGAAGCATCCCCAGATGATGTCTGAGCAGATAATAAATGATTAATAAAACAATAAAACATGTCATCTTATATTATGATATGAATCCACACAAGACTAAACCCTTACAAGGTGCTATTATTTATTAATGATCTGTGTACATTCAATCATTTATCTCATGTCATCTCTCATCCAAGTCGACTTTTTAATGGAGCTTTTGCCTTCATGGGGATGTGGAGCATGAACGTTGTCTTTGCATCCGTTTACATTATAAAGCATTTATCACGTTCCTGTAACGCTAATGAATGTTGAAAAAACACGACAACTGTATGCTACACATTGGTCATTAGCTAAAGAGCAGCAAAAACAGATAACGCCGTCTTCACAAACCTTCAGAAAACCAACTTTTCCATCGTCTATCTGAGACAATATCAATTCAAGTTATCTCTATTTTTGTCATTTCTACTGAGTCGAATCCACTCAGCTTCAGTTTGATTGGTATCATCTCAAGCAAACAACAACAAAATAAGTTTTCTGAAAAACTGTTTTTGCAAATGAACTCTTCATATACTGATATATACAATAACCGTGTTGCTTATAAACCAATAACCAGAATGAACTCATAAAATTCTCCACTGGAGCCCAGAACCTACCAACCAGCCTACATTCAGGACTGTGTTTCCACCACAAGCTGTTTCCGACACGTTTTCAGTTCCCGGTGGTCGCATTGTGACTGAGAAACACACTCAGCCGCTGATCAGCAACAAGAAGTTCTGGCAACGGCCGACCTCGCAAATCCTGTGAGATCCTCCGTTCTCACGTGCTCCAGCACCAAAACAAACACGGACCAGCAGCCTCTGCTTTTTATACGAGGGGGGTGATTCGCTCTGAAAGGGATGAAAAGGGGCTCAGAGACTGGCTGAGATGTTGGGCCAGAAAATATCTCTTCACTCGACTGCAAAGAGTGACGTGTTTGGTTGCTGACGTCAGTCACAAAAAGCAACAATTAATTTTATTTTTATTTTCAAATGATATGAATGAGGGCAGCGACGAGATCTAAAGAGTTGACAGTTTCCTACTTTGTCGCCTTTTTCGCTGTTTGAGAATTTGTAGGTGTGGTGGTGATGGTTTGCGACTTGTTGAACATTAACAGATTAATTTCTCAATTAATCACAACAGTTCGTGACTAAATAAAGTGTCCTGGGTCTGCTGTCTAATGGCACCAGTTGATAAAAAGGGTCGTCAGCTGTTATCGAATTCAGCTAGTTGCTGGTTGGCCTAAAACACTAAACTGTCTCTGATCCTAAAGTACAGATCATCTCAGACGTCATTATTTAGACTGCTTTTGCTCTTGTTTAGTTTTTGTTCTTCTTTTAGCTTCTTTTAAAAAAAATGTGACAAACTGTATTTTTCCTGTATATGTCATTTGGCATCAGTAGCGGGTGTAAAACACTGTCGTCTATTTCAGAAAACACAACTTCATAGAAACATCTCCTGTTTCTCTGGTCTCGTGTTTCCATTTTTGACACCAATCAGGCTGCAGTTTTAATTAAATGTGTGATTATTTTAATTAATGTAATTAAACCATGTGAAGTATTTTAATATGAACAAATGGCTTTTATTCAAGATAAAGTAATTCTGCTGGGCCTGCTTAGTTTTCTTGGGTTGGATCAGCTTCATTTACTACTGTCATTTTATCATGAGGTAATTAGTTCCACCAATCTGATTAAATTAAGTTGAATAAACCTAAATAAATCAGTTGTATTTTATGTTGTGGAGTCGACATAAATGCATTAAGTTCGACCAACAGAACTGTTTAATACTAAAGAAAAGCCTTTAATCACATGGAACTAGTTTCAATAACTTCAGTCAGATCATTTTTATTTACTAATGTGATTTATTATGTTAACATTAGCTGGATCAACCTAATAAATTACACTGACGCAACCCAAGTACATCAGGTTGTACCAGCTTATGATTGAAAGAAAGCCTTTTAATCATATCAAAATGCTATCAAGTTAGTTTAAAGAGTCATGTTTTGTATGTAGATATCTTTGCATCTCACACATGACATGATTTTATCACCATTTTAGATCATCAGCAGATTAAAACAGACTGAACTTACAGTCTTCAGTCAGAACAATTTTGTTCAATAATGTGATCTATTACTGTAATATTTGTTGGTCCAGCCTGATTAAATTAAGTTGGACCTAAACCTTGGAATTAAGTTGAACCAACCTAATTATTTAGGTTGACTCAACACAAGTGGATCAAGTTGGACCAACAGAATTGCTTATTAAGGAAAGAGAGTCATTTAATCAAACAGAAATAGTTTCAAGTTGATTCACAGAGTTATCTTTTGTATGTAGAATCTTTACATATCACACACTATCTGATTTCATAGTCCTCCTCAGACTTTTAACACCCAATAGAATTTATAGATAATAGAGAATTTCCCCTTGGGTATCAATGATTCTATTCTATTCTATTCTATTCTATTCTATTCTATTCTATTCTATTCTATTCTACTTCATTCTACTCTATTCTATTTTTTCTATTCTATTCTATTCTATTCTATTCTACTGCATTCTATTATATTCAACTCTATTCTATTCTTTTCTATTCTCCTCTTTTCTTTCTATTCTATTCTATTTCTATTCTAAGTCCAACCAGTCTTCGGTCTGATCAGTATCATTTATCTGTGTGATCTGTTACTGTAGAATTAGTTGGACCAACCTGATCACACTGAGTCGGATCAAAACCGACAAACAAACAGTTTAAATAAACCCAAATAAACAATGTCGACTCAACACAAACATCAACTTGGAGCAACATGAGGCCTCAGAAACAGGAGACGTTACTATAACGTTGTGTTTCCCAGCATAACAAACAGCCATCACTCTCATCCAATGAGCTGAAGAATCTGTACATACACTAATCAGAGCCTGAGCATCACCTGATCCAGATTAGAACAGATTCAGTTCGACTTCAAATCATCCTCATAATTGCCTCAGCAGTCAGTAAACGTGTCTCCTCTTTTACTAAAGTTTTTATGGAAAGTATCACTTCATGCCTTTCTCCTGACTTTCCTCGGAGGGCCACCAGAGATTCCCTCAGACACGATGCGGCTCAAAGCAGATAATTGCTCCAAGACGAAAATGAAATTTGTTATTAAATAGTAAATAAAAAACCATCAGTGCAACCAAGCAGAGATTCTTTTTTTTTTTTTTTTTGTGATAGAGCTTAGGTATTAACACAGATAACAAAAATATGCATGAACGAACCTCATTAAAACTGTGAGAATCTGAACTTCAGTCTATGATATAAGCCAGAGGAGGATGTGTTTGGTGGTTCCTCCTCTGAAGACTCGGATTAATTTGAACAAATTGCTCCAATTAAGCTTAAATATTATGTTATTTAAGTTAGAAATAAACTCGCAGAGGAAGAAAAGTTTCTGGCGGCTCTTAGTTGGACAGTAAAGAGCAGCGAGGACTCTGATGTGGGAATAGTCGCCTGAAAGCAGGACGAAGCCTCAGCTGTGGAGAACAAAGTTGCCAAGCTTGTACTATACACGGTGCTGCTCGCCGGCCCCATTTCCTCTGGACCCGGTTTTACTCTGAAGGCGAGGTAAAAGGAAAAAAAAAAAAAAAACCCACAGCGAGTCGGAGGGAGCAGGCTTTGAATGGAGGGTTCAGGTGTTGGGGTCGGCCAACACCTGCCCTGCTGGAGCGCTTTGCCGCCTGCATGACCTTCCTACGGAGGCCGGTAATCAAAAGACAGCTTCACTGTGGGAATTAATTAAGCTGCATTTACACATTTCCTGAGCGAAACATGAAAGTGAGCTTGGATTCCTTTTCTCACTGTGGGAAAGCTGATCTATTAAAAGTATATTTCCCCCGTTTGACGAGACGGATACGGTTGTGAATTTACATTGATTGAAATTACAGGTAGTGTTTTTACCCATTTGGCATTCAGCAGCATCTCACATCCTCAGATAAAAATAGGAAAATACATCCAGTGCTGCTTAAATGACTGTCAATAGAACAAGTGATACTTCAAACGTTAAAAATAGAAAGTGATTTGCATGAGAAACAACACAAATGAAGCTGTCTGCTGAACATACGTTATAATAAATAATTAAAGTAGCACCAGTACACTGTAAAAATACTCAGTTTCAAGCAACGTCCTGCATTTAAAACTCTTCTAGTGTAAAAGTACATAAGTATTGTCTATGAAAATAAGTGTTAACTTTTAAATTCTCAAAGTAAAAGTGGCCCTTTTGGAGCATATTCAATTATGGAGCCGCTGAGGTCTTAAAAAGCATATATTAAATAAAACTTTTAAAGATATTAAATCAAATTTTTACACATTATTTCCCACAACAAGATGAAAACATTGAGCTTGAGGGGGACCGTGTTACTTACATTAGAATGGTGCTTTATTATGACTTTTTTGAGCATTTTTGATTTACTGCCGCAACTAATTTGAGCTGTTTTACAAGTATTTTGCTGCAGAAAAAGCTGCAACTGTGAAGTTGTTAATGTCATCTTAAGTTTCGTGAACATATATAAATTCCAACAAATACATTCCGCACAGGCTTTATATATTTTATATGAAAAAATAGAAATGTAACTTCTAGCTGTCACTGTTAAAACAACACTGCAAAAAAAAAACATTATTTTTATTTATTTATTGCTATTTTACAGATTTCCCCTGTTTAGTTAAATTACAAGTATTAATTATTAAAGTCACAAATAAAGTTTTAAAATACAAATCAACCATATCAAAAATTGTAAGTATTGTTCATATAAAATATCTATATTTTTAAAAAAATTGTAATTCATTATTTTATGGTGTTTAAACAAAAAATTACACTACTTTTTTAACAGTATTTAAATTAGCAAATAATATCCTTACTTTACAGATATTTTCTGTTATTTCAGTGAAAAAATATGTTTATTAAGGATTGTTAAATGTCCAATTACTTTTTAGCTGTTAACTGTTAAATCGCAGATAATATCTAGTAAAACAAAAAAAAAAAATTCACACATTGAATGTTAATGATGATAATGTATGTCATCTCTATATTAACAAAAAGATAAAATTACACGTTATTTCAGACGATTATTATTTTACAGATATTTCCATTACTTTCACCATTTTCACAGATTTAAATGTGACAGTATTCCAGCCTTTTTAAACATACGTCTTGTGGCACCTTCACTGCCAGATTTTTACGTTTTTTTCCTACAGCGTGCATAAAACAAAAACTACAATATTTGCCTCTGAAATGTCGCTGAATCCAATATTTGTACACGACTGCTGTCACTCACGTCCTGCCGGGTTCATGCACTGCGAGGTGTTTATTCACTGGCATCGCCGTGTTTCTGTTACCTCGTGTTGCGAACAGACTTTTGTGTAATTAATCTGTGTGTGTGAAATGTCGTTCATTTAGCCCTTTGATGAACTTGGCACCGAGTCAGTTTTTTTTATTAGTTTTTTTTTGCTACGTTTAATTACTTAGAATTAATTTGGCACGACGTAGACTTCACTGTGTATCTCTCACAAACATTCGGTTGCTGTTTCATGCCCTGATTTCATTTACAACTGCGAGCAAACAACGCAGGTCACCTTGTTTTTCAAGAGAGGCAGAGCTTTTTTGGTTGAAGCTCAAATAGGTTATCACGTGCTTCTCTTTATTTTGTTTTTGATGGGAAACGGTTGGAGCCTCGCCCAACTTGAAAGTTTTTTTTTTTTTGGCTGGGAGAGCTTTGAAGATGGAAAAATCCCACACAGGAAACAAAAAAAAAAAGAAAATTCCCACAGGGATATGGAGTGTGGTCGTGGAATATGTGCCTCCATCAGCTTTCTGAGTCAGCCTGTGTTTAGGTGGAAACACAGCGTGGTCACAAACAATACACCTGATGTCTTATTCAAGGGGAAAAAAAAAAAAAGAGAGAGAAAAAAGATAACCCGTCTCGAACTGTGATTCACCATCAGTCTTTTCCACGAACGCAGAGATTGGATTCGGTTTTATAGGAGGACTCTGCGGCGTTGAGAGCAGCAGAAGCACATATAGGGGCTCTTAATGGGGGAGTGTGTTGCATTAATGTGTAGCGCGCTAACCCAGTGGTGAGTATCAGGAGACCTCCTACCTGCATGGAGACAGAGCCAAAAACAGAGCCACGGACTCAGGGGGGGAGCAGCTCTGAAGCCTGAGATTGATGATAGCTGGAGTGTGCGTGTTCGCCAGTGTGTGTGTGCGGCATCCGGCAACTTATTAAATGTATTCTTAGATATCTGTTTATGTGTGTTGTATGCGTGTGCATGTTTACATGCATGAATCAGCGACGGGAGTCTCGCAAGATTCCCGCGCGTTGCATCGGCGGTAAATACCTGCATGGAAACACGCCGCTTTTTGTGTGAATGTGAGCGCCGTTCCCTTGGTCCTACACCTCCTTTCTGTTTTTTGTCATTTAATTTCCCCTCGCTCGTTACCTCGGGATCCCCGCTGATTCCCCCCGGTTCTCCGGCTGGCCCCTGGCCTCCGGGCTCCCTAACTGAATCCTGTGTTGTTCGGTCTCCGAGCTGTCTGGGGGCCCGCCTGGCGTAACGTAAATAATTCATTGAATTCCTATGCTTTGGCAGAAAGGTGATAATGCCTTTCTGGGTCTGTCTCATCCCCCAGGAGCGACGCAGCCCAGCGCAGAGAGTATCAAGCTGCGGAAGGCGTGTGAGAGAAGTTTGCATAACCTTTTGATAAGCATGCATGACAGTAAACACACATGCAAAAACATGTACGTGTGGTCGTCCCTGTCTGAAGCCGCCACAATCTCTGATGCTGGGATTGTGATATTGGATTAAAAAAAAAAATTCAATTATAGAGAGGTATAAATATATAATATATAACTACGTACATACTGCAGACGGTGAGGAGGATGCAATATCACAAGTAAAAAGTGAATTTGATTTACAAGCTGTAAAAGCGACTCTATGCTCAAAGTACGAAGTGATTCAAGTCAACAGTTACTGTCCAAATAAAAAAAAGAACATTTCTGGCAGAAGTAAATAAAATAAGAAGCTCGTCCACAGCAGAGAAAACACAACGTCCTCCAGGAGCAGCACAGTGAAATGGATGTTTCTCCAACTATTCAAATTTGAGAGCAAAACTTGAGAATGACACAGAAAAGAGAGCGATATTTTGCTTTTATTCAATATTATGTATCTCAGAAACCTTTGCTGCATGGTACAGGGTGACAGAATAAAATAAAATAAAGAATTCTATGGCCATGTTTACAATATATCCTGAAAAATGAAAAAAATATAAGAACTGCCCTGAGAAGACTTGGATAATTCTGTGTGGGGAGTTCATCTGCATCGACAAAAAGGCTTGTCTAGAACCTCTCTCATATGGTGTAACACAGTCGGTGGCGTCCACGACAGTTTTGCCCTCATCATATTTAACTTTGTGGTGCCTTGTTTAATGGCAGCAACTGAAAGACACTGTTGTTGGTCAACATCATGCTTTCTGTAGCTGAAATACTTCCATACAATTGGTTTCTTTCTCTTCCTTTTCTTGTATCCAAAAGCGAAACAGTACAATAGCACTTAAAAACACAATGGCTCTATTGGAGACCATCTCCAACAGCAACCATGACCTCAACAGGAAACATAAAGTAGAATTGCGACTTCAGCTCAAAGCTAAACCACAAATCTCTGCGTCCTGTTTTATCTCTTCTCTAAAAGTTCTGACTGGAAATGATGACTCAAATCTGGTGACGCAGGTGTGTTATCTTTGAATCAGTCCCATTCAAAGAGGAGAAATATGTTCGACCTCCTCTGACGGTCCAAACACATGCCTTGTAGGTTATCTGGTGGTTCTAAATTGGCTGTAGGGGTAAATGTGAGCGTCCAAAAGGCTTCAGACGTCTTATATGCAGTAGACGTAGGTGGATACTCCCTAAGATCTTTACAGACGATGGCCCCTGGTGGTTGCATGCCGTCTTGTTTTGTGGTGGATCCTTTGTGACGACTGACCTTTGTCTTCTCGCCACCTACTGACCTGCCTGACTGGTCCACCACCGAGCTAACTCCTTCGATCGCACTGCAGCGATCAACATGCCTGGAGTATAAATCTACAGCCAACCTATCAGTCAAGGCGGCTGTGATTTCATGTGAGCAGCTCGCCTCGGGACCTTGATGTCTTGTCCTCTTTCAACGTATGGAAATTCTCTTAGCACAGGTATAACTCAACTTGGAGTTACCACTGAGTAGGTGTTTAGCCTTGAGCTAATGTGTGCTTTGAAGCGCTTGTTTGTTTCTTTTCTTTTTTTTTTGTTAGTTGCTTTCGATAGTCACATGGGTGTTGCTGCTGTCTTTGAGCTTGGCTAGGGAGTTTAGCTTTTCTGTTTCATTTTAGGTAGTTTTCAGAACTTAGCCTTCGTTCAGATTGATGTGGTTCTTTGAGTTAGCAACTCCCAGTCGACCCTAGATGTGGGTCGTAACAGACTATAAAATAGCTTCTGCTGAAGGAATCACCAACATGATTACCATGTTGGTAAAAAATTAGCACCAATTAAACTACATACACTGTGTATGAAGAGATGCTTTACCAGACAAGTCAGAAATGGACCCATTGGTGAGCCTAGAGGCTAGTATGGCCTAAACCGACCTAACAGGCTGATACTGTCCTCCCTGCAGACCCAGCATAGCTGGAAATGTCAAAAACAAACCAATCAACTGTTGTAAAGGTTAAATAGAGCCTGCTGTGGCCCAGGTATATCTGCTAGAGTGTGATTTCCTGCAGCTACTGCCACTTTAAAAACCTGCATCATCCACCTGTAGTTCAGTTTCTAGTCAACACGTCCTTTTCAGATCCCAGCTGGACTAAGATGTCTGAAGCTTTCATGATGTTACGGAACTAAGATGCAGATGGAGCTGAAAGATGTCTTAAAATGACAAAAAACATTTGCAAAATCATGCCTTTTTTAAAGGTCATGTTAATTCCACACAGAAAGTAGGTGACTCATTTGCTGACTTCACATCCTATTTTGATGAGTTTGCATCCGACTGTGTGTGCATTCGAAGATGCACAACTGGATGTAACACTTTAACATCTCTGGGGGATCTGCTCATGTCAACAAGAGGATATTTCATAGTGGAAGAAAATATACTGTATGTTGACTAATTTTAAAATTTGCAGAGCAACACTGGAGACGTCAAACCTGAACTGGAAAAAGGCATGGAACACAAGATGCTTTAAATTGGGGCTCAGGTGGTAGAGCGGTTGTTCTCTGGTCGCAAGGTTGGTGGTTCGATCCCCCGCCCCTCCACAGATGAAGCGTCCTTTGGCAAGACACTGAACCTGAAGTTGCTCCCAGTGGCAGGCAGCATCTTGCATTGCAGCTCTGTCGCCATTGGTGTTTGAATGTGTATCTGCTCTCAGATGTACGTCGCTTTGGATCAAAGTTTCTGCTAAATGAAATTGTAGATTGTAAATTGTAAATTGTAGATTCTTGGGAAGTTTTGACCCTGTGGATTCAGACTGGTGCCAATACACTCAAAGAAAATCTCCCAAGCAACGTACAAAAGTCAGAATTTTAAAGAATTAAACTCATTGATGCAAACATAAAGTCCTCTTAACAGTAAAATCCATCCATCCATCATCTACACACCGCTTAATCCTCACTAGGGTCATGGGGGGCTGGAGTCTATCCCAGCTGACTTAGGGTGAAGGCAGGGGACACCCTGGACAGGTCACCAGCCACAGACACCGGAGAGAACCCACACTGCACGGGGAGAACATGCAAACTCCACTCAGAAAGGTGGTGTCCTCACCGGGACGCGAACCGGCATCCTTCTTGCTGCGAGACAACAGTGCTAACCACTGAGCCACCCTGCAGCCCTCAGAAGTAAAATGAATTATGTAATCATGTAAACTATCAGTCTATCTTTTGTTTTTTTAATTGCAGTTCCTTCTGCGTCTTTCTCATTTAGACTTGACTTTTTGTTTGTACAGA
>NW_007577978.1:73681-84547 GCF_000690725.1 Stegastes partitus
GCTCATGTCAACAAGAGGATATTTCATAGTGGAAGAAAATATACTGTATGTTGACTAATTTTAAAATTTGCAGAGCAACACTGGAGACGTCAAACGTAAACTGGAAAAAAGCACGGAACAAAAGATGCTTTAAATTGTGGCTCAGGTGGTAGAGTGGTTGTTCTCTGATCACAAAGTTGCTGGTTCGATCGCCGCCCCTCCACAGTCAAAGTGTCCTTGGGCAAGACACTGAACCGGAAGTTGCTCCCAATGGCAGGCAGCACCTTGCATTGCAGCTCTGTCACCATTGGTATATGAATGTGTATCTGCTCTCAGATGAACGTCGCTTTGGATAAAAATGTCTGCTAAATGAAACTGTAGATTGTAAATTTTAGATTCTTGGGAAGCTTTGACCCTGTGGATTCAGACTAGTGTCAATACACTCAAAGAAAATCTCCCAAGCAATGTACAAAAGTCAGAATTTTAAAGAATTAAACTCATTGATGCAAACATAAAGTCCTGTTAACAGTAAAATCCATCCATTATCTATACAGCGCTTAATCCTCACTCAGGGTCATGGGGGGCTGGAGTCTATCCCAGCTGACTTAGGGTGAAGGCAGGAGACACCCTGGACAGGTCACCAGCCACAGAACCCGGAGAGAACCCACGCTGCACGGGGAGAACATGCAAACTCCACTCAGAAAGGTGGTGTCCTCACCGGGATGCGAACTGGCGACCTTCTTGCTGCGAGGAAACGGTGCTAACCACTGAGCCACCCTGCAGCCGTCAGAAGTAAAATGAATTATGTAATCATGTAAACTATCAGTCTATCTTTTGTTTTTTTAATTGCAGTTCCTTCTGCGTCTTTCTCATTTAGACTTGACTTTTTGTTTGTACAGAACATGTTAGTCTATCCAATCAGCTGCTCTGCACAGCTAACATACTGATTTTGCAACCTTTAGTGACAAAATCAAGCTGCAAGGTGGAGCGGTGGTTAGCATCGTTGCCTCGCAGCAAGAAGTTTGCCGGTTCGCGTCCTGGTGAGGACACCCGGGATCTTTCTGCGTGGAATTTGCATGTTCTCCCCGTGCAGTGTGGATTCTCTCCGGGTTCTCCAGCTTCCTCCCACAGTCCAGAAACATGTTGGGGTTAATTGGTGTGGGTGTCCAGGGTGTCTCCTGCCTTCACCCTGAGTCAGCTGGGATAGACTCCAGCCCCCCATGACCCTAGTGAGGATTAACCGGTGTATAGATAATGGATGGATGGATGGATGGATAGTGACAAAATCAGCTCACACATACGTTTGAGACAACTGCTGAGCTGTGATTTCACCTTTATTATATGTCATATTATCACTCTGAGAGCAGGAAAATGTGTTTCCAACTTTTTTTTCTCTCGCGCTCATTCAGTTCTATGTCAGCGGTCAACTTCATGCGGTGCTCTTCTTTAACGCTCGCTGTATGGAATAAACACAGACGCGGTGAAAGGAGACCTTGCACTTGCAGGGGAAGCACTTGAGACTCTATTCTCCGGAAAGTAGCAGAAGCCTGAACAAAAAGTCTGTAGATTTGTTGCTATTCAATGGGGGGAACAAAAGGCTGTTAAATCTACAGCGATGGGATGTTTAGGTGGCCAACAAGGGCTGGAATAAGGAGCGTCACTCAAAAATTCAATAGCTAATAAAGGCACACATGTTAAAGGTTTAATACGAGGTCCCGTAGCTGCAGATAGAAAGAAAGAACTGCAGGATAATTGAAAAGTACCAATAGTTTACACAATGACACATAGAATTTGTTTTTGAAATAGCATCTTGTGGGCTTTATGTGCTGTAAATCTGGCTTCAATCCTATTTTTGTCAGCTTAAAAAAAGGTTTTTTTTGTTATTATATTGGCACGAATCTGATTCCGTATAACTCAAACAACCCCCAAACATACTGGTTCGACTTCCTGTTTAGTGTCTTTTCTATTTACACTGTTTATTTTTATGTTGTTGTTTTTTAAAAAAAAATCCACAGTTGCGGTCTAGAAATGAGAAGCCTGCATTTTTCTGTCTCTGTCAGAATTCCAGGATTACTTTAAAAAAATAAAAAGTACAAGAAAGTTTTGCCACCGTTTCGTTACAGTGATCTGTGACGTAGCTTCTAGAGGTCGTATTTCTACAATAATAGAAAGCAACAAGTCCTCGCAGAATAAAGAAAACATTCAACTTTTTATCCGTCTGCCGCGGGGCTGCTTTTTTTCTGTTTTCCCCTCTTTACTCGTCTCCGCTCACATGAAAACATCTTCTGCATGCGAGCCAACTACACAGCGACTCCTTTGTGGTTACTGGGAAATGAGCGAGCACATGCTTAGACACACAAGACCAGACCGTCTTCATCAGGAGCCTCTGATGAATGAAGCACAGCATCAAAGATGACAGAAGGTATCGTCCCACCAAAGCTCTGCTTTTTTTTTCTTTTCTTTGTATTTTAACCTAATCAGTGTTTTCCGACCGTTTGATCCTGACGGCGTGTTTTTTTCTTTTCCGATGAGATATGAGGCTCAGCGGGGAGTCTGTGTTAATAGAGCAAGAGAAAGACGCAGCGAGGGAAGGAGAAAGATGGAGACGCAGATTGGTGTTGATATGAAAGGAACAAGATGCGACTCAAACCAAATAGAGCTGATCCATCCGCTCCCAGAGTGATGCATGCTGGGAACATGGCGCTGTGCTCGTAACGCTAAGGTTCAACAGCGCTTCTTCTTTTTTTATTTATTACCTCTCTCTCTCTCTTTCTCTACTAGTCTTACCTTTTGTCTGCCTCCCCCCCTTCCTCCTTGAAGCCGCCTTAATCCTCTCTTTGCAAATTTACCCTCCAGTATTTTCATTAGTTATTAAAAGCTGTCAGGCCGAGGTTGGCCTTCACTCCATCATCCCCAGGAGTTCCCACATTCGGCGCCGTCCTGAGGAGAGTCGGCATAACACACACCATCTATTAAACCCAAAGTATGTGGGGGAATTCTGCGGAGTATTCGCTCGCTCTTCTTTTTTTTAAATATTTTTATAATAAATTATCATATTACTAAAGAGGCACATTTGCTATGTATGGTTTGTTGCCTGGGAGCTCCGTTCTAATAGCCGTCTATAAAAGCAGGAGGGGGGCTCTGGACTCTGATGTATGCCGGCCAGCGCTCACTGTCAGCGGCCGACCCGGCCATCATTTATCAGATTTTTTAAGAGATCTCCAGATGGGGGAATATTAACAAGCGTATTTTGGCGCGGCTTAAGTCTATAACAATCTTACTTTGCTGACACTATACTGAAGAGGAGGAGGCGGCGGTGGTGGAGGATGTGGGGTTCGAGTGGTGGTGGTGGTGGTGGGGGGGATTGGTATTCAAGATCTTGAGTGGATGAGTGGAGAAATATCCACACAATATGCCTCAGTCAATTAGCGTGTGCCATGTTGCCGCGCTGCAGCCATACATCATCTGAGAGGGTTTAAATCGAAAAACTGACGTTGCCAAAGTGATGACATTTTCAAGCAGCTCGAAAATGCATTCGCTCCTTACAGTGTTCCGCGGAATAAATCCTCGGCGTCGTCGAGACACAAAGCGACTCCATTAATGTTATTCTTACAGATGCTTCTTCTTCATTTTTTTTTTTTTGGTTGTTTTCCGCGAAAGCCATTTGTAGCGAGCGCAGGACGTAATGTCGCACGGAGCATTAAATCCAATCTCAAAGTGTAATTTTGTCGCTAAATACTTTATGCGACATGACAGACACCCTCAAGGCTCTAATGACATGTCAAAGTTTTTTTTTTCCTTCCCGCATTACATACTTTCTCTTGAGATAAATCACAGCTTGACGCACAGAAGACCCTTGTGCAAGATTTTTAATCATTAGAAACACATTTTCCTATAAAAATGGACATAGAATTAGGCTGTATATGCCCATTACGTCCCCCTGCAGCACTTCAGCGTTCGAGGCTGCAGGATTTTTAGGCTCAAAATCGTACAACTGCTTTTTACCGCCATTAATTTAATTCCCATTCAGTCCGCTGGGATCGCGAGGTCACGTTACAGGCACGCAGAACGATGGTAAAAACTGCCGTGTTGCCATAAGGCTGCAGGACCAAACAGACTGCAGAGAAAATAAAAAAACACACAAACAAAAAGGCACAGAGAGAGCGAACATACTGTGATATTCTCTCTCTGCATAATGCATTTCTTTGCCTTTTGTGAGGCCATCTGAATTGCTTCTGTGTTCCAAAAGGTGGTATACAAATAAAGCTGCCTTATTTTGCCGTTGCCTATCAAAAAAGTGCTGCGTTTTGCATTCAAAAATACATGGTGGGCCGCATCGGGTCGGACGTTGTAAGGATGGGACGAGGGATAATGTGGAAATGTCCCAAAATAGACGATTCACATCCTGGAGAGCAACAATACAGCCGTGCAGAAAATGTGAAAATGAGCAATTCTTAAGTATATAAGGTATTTACAGTCTAGTTGTATAATTTTATTCATTTCAAATGGAAGAATCAGAGAGAGATCATTTATAATCTGAATGTGACACTAAAACATCCAAAATTCTGTTTTTTTTTTCTTGGTTTTTAAGTGTAGCTTTTCCAACAGTTTGTATTTAATTGTATAATTTAACCAATTTCAAAGATAAGAATCAGGAAGAGTTGATTCATAATTCTAAATGTGACACTAAAACATCCATTTCTGGTTATAGATGCACAAACAGTAAACATTATTTGTATATTTTTCGCAGTTTTAACTGTATTTTTTTGGGGAAATGTACTTTTACTTGATAGCTTTCCTCCTGTTTTGTTATATTGCAGATAATATCCAGTAAAACCAAAGAAAAAAGTATTGATTTAGATGTTAACTGTACGAAAAAAGGCCAAAACTGTTCATGAAGTCCTCATTAAAAATCACTGTTTTTACATTAGTTTTGTGACCATAAGAATTTACTGTTTTATTATCTTAAAATACACTAAAAATATCATTATTTTTCCAGATATTTCACTGTTTTTGTACACTATGGTAATCCGACACTCTTAAATGTACTTTTTCTTGGACCCTTGCTGCCAGAAATTCACCATTTTTTACAGCATTTCATGTTACAATGCACCAATACGGCATAAAATGACAAAAACGATCATCAAATCATGACAGAAATAACTAAACTGTTATTTAAAGAAGTGCAAATAACCACGATAGGATTGCAGGAAACAAGCGCTTCAGCTTCCATTCTCAATAACTGCCACCATGTTCTGCTCGTCGTCGCTCCACTTTGTGAAGGAAACGCGTACTGTCATCTTAGTGGTGCTCACAGTGCGCTTCAGGCTTTGAGGCCGGCGTCACTGAACACGAACGTCTGGCAAACCAAAGTCGACTCCGACAACAATGGGCTCGGCTCAAATTAAAAAGAGAACACTGGTGAGGCCGCGTGTTGCCGTCGCTGCGGCTCCCACAACTGTAGGAATCTGTTCTGGATTTATTGGTTTCAATTTCACACCTCCTCTCTTTTAATGCCTGCTGTTTCGCTCCGCTCCTCCCCTCCTCTGTTGCGCGTTCCTCTCGGCTTCTCCTCGGCTCTTTCCAAGCCGCCGCTGAGCTTCCAAACTCTTCTCCTCCCTGTCAGTCCTGCTGGTTTCCGCCTCATTTTCTCCCCCCTCCGCCACTTTCTTGGCTGTCACCCTTTGTGCTTAAGTATTTCTTCTCTTTTTTCCGTCCCTGCTTTTCGCTTGTTGATGGCCTTGCGTTCTTCTTTTATACATTTTATTAAACCGAAGATGCTTCACGCAGTCCCATAGGCAACGGGAATGAATTTAATTTTGATCACGGCTAATTAAGCACAACAAAAAACCATTTGAAGCAAATGAAAATTCCACAAATACTCCCAAACTTCAAATTAGAATCTGGGTCATCCAAATGAAAACTAATGCACCCGGCTCCCGTGTCATTATTTCAATGTCAAACTACCACCTGTTTCTGCCATGTGACTCCACCTTCTGTTTCATTTAGATGTTAAATTGTCACGCGGAATTCCTCGTTTTCACTCTAATTAAGAATTTCAGGCCGCCGAATTTTTTTTGCTTCTCCTCGCGTGGCGGCGGCGACGGTGGCGGCTTCTCGCCACCCTTCCAGTGTCTGTCGTCCCAGCGCAGAGGCAGAAATGACCCGCAGGCTGTGAATTTAAACGAGGCTGAGAGCCGGGCAGGCCTGGGCCGCACCCGGCCATATGGCTCCGCCGCTGATAGAGGGATGAAGGTGGGGTAGGAAAGGAGAGGAGGGCAAGGATGAAGAGGGTAGGACGGAGCGAGGGAATGGATGAGGGGAGCTTAGTTTGCAGAATGAAACGGAACAAAAGGGAGGGAGGGCTGCATCTGAGAGCGACTCAGGTGGCGAATACAAAAAAAAAAAGAAAGGAAAGGAAAGGTGCCTCTTTCATCTGGTGGAGGAACACAGAGGTGCGCGGCGAGAAGCAAATTACCTGGCATTAATCTGGAGGCAACAGCGAGCCGGGTGGAAGACGGAGGAGGGAGGGAAGGTGGTCGCAGGTGCAGCGACTCACCTGGCAGAGGAGGTAAAGGAAAGCGAGGGACGAAAAGAGGAGGAAGAACAGTAGAGGAGGACGAAGCCGGACGTAACCAGGCAGAGAGGAAGATCTTGACCAACAGTCTGGCTTTAATTTAGAGAAGTTTAACCTTGACTCACATATTTTAAGTGGAATTCAGCGTGAATCTACCTCATAATAATCCTATAACTGGGGCGGCTCTACACAAAAATATGGATTTTCTTCTCTGCTGTAATAAATGAGTCTGAGTCTAACAGCAGTGTATCCAACATTCAGCTAAAAACTGCTTTTGTTGGAGCCAAATAACAAAAATGACAGCCTAAGCACTGTTTAGTGTCTTGATTTAAGCAGCTAAGAAAAGGATTCATCTTACTTTTTTTGAATTATTTTGCCTTGCTTTCTAAAATCTATATCATAAACTACAATTTGGCAAACATTGCTGCTGTTGAATCCATAAAAAGAATGATTTTGTATTGAATTAGGTGTTTTATATGTTAAACAGAGTTGGGAGACAAAACCGAGCAGTGAGGAACCTTCAGGGAACGTTACTTGAACCTGTCCCATCGGTGTTAACCTTAAGTTTTTGCTTCCTGGTTAGACTCAGGCAGCAAACGTACGAGGTTAGGTTTAGGAAAACGTAACTTTTCTAACTTTTTAGAAGTTTGGTTAAGATTAGACACCAACATGACTTGGTTAAGATTCGGGAAAACATCACGGTTTGAGTTTTGACTCAAACTTTTACATGTTTGAAGCTTGTCCTCCATATTCTCGGTTACCATGGTGACAAGCCCCGCCCCATGTAGTATATGACTGGTTGGCTGAAAAGGAGCCAAAGTGAATGGTAAAGACATGTTGGGCAGAAGCGTATTTGTCAGATAAATCCAGCAGAAGAGCTGGAATCACACCCAGTAATTACTATTTGTCATTGATTAGCACATTCTGAGTTATTGTTGTGGTCGAATCTGCCTGATTCTACACGGAAATGGAAACAGAAAGGGCTGAAATGACCGACTGCAGGGCGCTTCTGCAAATGTTTACATCTGTAATCCGATAATATTCCTGATCCTGGTTCTGGTATCAATTAGTTAAAGCAGTTATTGAACCCATTCTGAAGCAGCATCCAGTAAAACAGAACATTTTCACACACCTCTGTATGCTCTGGCTTGTTATTTAGGAGCAGTTTCAGAATTCTGACAACAGGAAGACGCCACAAATACTACGTCAGGTGGAGCATAAAACATCGCTCAGAGTCAGACCACGTTCACTGTTAATAAAACCGTGCAGACTGGGAGGAAACATTGTATAGCAGGATGTAAAAGGCAATGCAGCATCCCATCAAATTAAGACTTGTGTCCGCCGGTCTGTTGCCATGGTGTCGGGGTGCTTCATGCCCACCTAAACATGCTTGTTTTTTTGCTTTGAATCCCAGAACGGTTCTCAGTATTTATCCTCACTCGCAACTTTGATCCGAATACAAGTTACAAAGGATGCATTCGATGGTTGTGTTCGGTGTACAGAAAGAAGACCCGTCGCAGGTTCAACTATTGGACGACGAAAAGATGAAATAAAAAAAGCAGGAAAAGCAATTTTGGAAAGAACACAAAAAATGAAAGATGACTCGGTGGACGATGCTAGAGAGGATACAGAGAGTACAGAGGACCAGATGGAGGGAGGAAAGGGGGGAGGATGTCGGAGAGAGGACAGGAAAGAGGGCGAGAGACAAGACATACTGGCCTGGTGCTGCTGTGGAGGCTGGGTGTCGGCTTGGTCTCGGCGGGCCCAAGGGTGCAGACGGACGAGGAAACAGAGATCAATTCTGTCAGAACTGGGTTCATACCCCCGGGGCCGCAGAACTGGGCTGGCCCAGGGAGAGGAGAGAGGTGGTGGTGGTGGTGGTAGGGAGGAGGAGGAGGAGGAGGAAGAGCAGCTGTGCTATTTATATCATTTTGGACTTAAATGTTACAGAGAAAAAGAAACGGGAGCAGAAGACGTTTGTGTTTGGGATGTGTGGAACTTCTCCACGTGCATATTCATAAATCAGTCAATAAAGGGTCCTCCAGAAGGACGCCGGCGCCCACAGCCGAGCATCCTTTTTGTCATTGCAGAGGAGAGTCACACGTCGGAGGGAGCAGCCGAGGCAAAGACGAGAGACAAAGACGGAGAGAAAGAGCGAGGTAACCCTGCCTTGTCCCCAGCACCGGGGGAAATCTCCAACTCCAAGGTTAATTAAGCACTGGAAATGAGATCAAGAAGCTTTCCCTTTCCGACTCATTAACCAATTACAACGCTTCTTCAAAACAGTTCAGCTCTCATCTCAGAGTGCAGAATAATTGTCTGTCAATGCGGATCAAAAATCAAACCACGCGATAAACCCAAGACCAGACTTTTGGCGGCGGCCGGGGGGCGCGAGTGTCCAAACAACGGGCGCAAATTAGAGCGAAAACAATACGGCGTGATTGAGGATTGTTACGCGGGTGCCATCTTTGAATCTGGCGGGATTCGTCAACAACGCAGGCAACTAATTTTAATGTCAGATTGAAAAAAGCGCGAATGAAATCCAAGTTCACTTCCAGCGTGATTCGAACAAAGCAGAAGGAATCAATACAGCGGGAAAGTTTTGGCAACTGCCTGAAAGACTGTAAAACCTTGTGAGAGCTGAGGTCAGCCAAGGCAACCCAGTCCTCTTCTAAAACTCTCTCTGTTTTCCTTCTTTTTAAATCCTCCAGCATAATTTTAAGTAAAAGAGCAGATATTAAAGTCACACATTTGCATTTTTGTGTTTGTTTTTTCTAAAAGCAAGCGCTAATAAAAGCTTTTCTGCTTCTGTCAACAATATCTGAGGCTTTTTTTCTTTCCTTTTTTTTTTTAAAAGTACAAATTAGCAAATACTCCAAAGCTAAGAATCAAAGTCGCATCATCAGCTTGGTGACAAATCAAGGTGAGTGCAATTTAAAGTTGACTCAAGATTCCTCTAAAGCTGCCAAAAACAACCACAAATAAACGAATGACAGACTCCAAACATGAAATCTGACAGTGAGATCGTTTGAAAAATGATGTTCCAAAAAGCAGCGTCCCGCAAATTCAGCTCAGTGTTGTGACACCAAGTAATTTAAGGCCCTCGCAGGCAGCATCTGACCCCGGATCAGTAGCACAGTCGCAGTCTATCACACTCACACGGCCACGGGGTGTTTCGCCGACGTACCAACGCCGCGCTGCTGACAAGGTCACCTCCACACATTTTTATTTAGAGAATCTCGCTTCAAAGTCCGACCGTCGCTGCTCTGCACCTGCACGCGCTGACCGAGGCGCACGCTACGGCAGGAAAGGAAGTTAAAAGAATGAAAGACATGAAAGGATCACTTTAACATGGAATCGGTGTTTAGCCGTGATTGGTGATACGGCGTGAAAAGAAAGCGTAGCTGCAGGGCGACCCAGGGCGGGAGGAGAGCTTTGATTTATTCCATTATGAGCAAGGACGTTAGGAGCCGAGTTGGGTGTAGGAGTGAGGACATTAGTGCGTATTTTTCATCTTTAATGTACACAGATGATTATAATTAGTAAAATGTTACATGTAAAACATGCTTTACTTGGTCTCATGTGCATCCGCGGCCCTGTCAGATTTACATAACATTACTCTGTAATACGTTTAAATCGACAGTGTTGTGTTCAGTCACGCTTGCATTCAGATTTCTGGCAAAAGTTGGATTTTTGAGCTTTCGTACATTCATCTCTTCCATTAACTTTCAGCTCGTATCGGTGTCCAACACTACGAGCCACCTATTAAATTATTCATCTGTTTATTTTTTACTTTCAGCAGCCTGTTTTCATAGATTAGCATGTGTGTCCGTGTAGTGTTTTTCTCTATCTGACAGCAATGGCAGGACAATGGGGCAGTTTTTATAAGAAAAAAACCCCCCAAAAAACGCTCCCACCCTGTGCGAACGTTTGGCTTCTTTGACAACATCTCGGCAACATGTCATCCGTCTAAGTCGCCGCCTTGTGATCGACTAGCATCGTCCCTCCTCGTGATAATTTTTGTCTGACGTATCGTACAGCTCGGGACAGATAGACTCGGCCTTCTCCTCCATTTTCTTGATCCTGCTCGTATGATTGGTTGCCTAAAAAAGGGGAACACTGACACCGAAGCCTTACAACAGGGGGGCTTTTAAGCAACTGTTTCACCTATTTACCGTTAATTTCAACCATTTTTCCATTGCTTTAAGGAAATTCTTGTTAGTTTCAGCTTTCTCTTATATACTTTCGGTTGACTATTTTCACTGTTTATTCGTTAAATCTACAAATAGCAGCTATTTTGATAATCACAT